>NW_024608036.1:30000-45817 GCF_018296145.1 Oncorhynchus tshawytscha
TTGGGCAGGAGGTTAGGAAGTGCAGCTCAGTTTCCACCTCATTTTGTGGGCAGTGAGCACATAGCCTGTCTTCTCTTGAGAGCCATGTCTGTCTGCCTATGGCAGCCTTTCTCAATAGCAAGGCTATGCTCACTGAGTCTGTACATAGTCAAAGCTTTCCTTAATGTTGGGTAAGTCACAGTGGTCAGGTGTGCCACTGTGTACTCTCTGTTTAGGGCCAAATAGCATTCTAGTTTGCTCTGTTTTTGTAAATTCTTTCCA
Organism: Oncorhynchus tshawytscha; assembly: GCF_018296145.1. NCBI lineage: Eukaryota > Metazoa > Chordata > Actinopteri > Salmoniformes > Salmonidae > Oncorhynchus > Oncorhynchus tshawytscha. Next base: position 30,262 of record NW_024608036.1, read on the forward strand.
ATGTGTCAAGTAATTATCTTTTTGTTTTCTCATGATTTGGTTGGGTCCCACTTAAAAAAGATGAGAGAGGCCTGTAATTTTCATCATATATAATTTGCAAATAAATTCATAAAAAATCCTACAATGTGATTTTCTGGATTTTTTTTCTCATTTAGTCTGTTATAGTTGAAGTGTACCTATGATGAAAATTACAGGCCTCTCTCATCTTTTTAAGTGGGAGAACTTGCACAATTGGTGGCTGACTAAATACTTTTTTGCCCGACTGTATATGGACATAAATTATGGACTTTATTTATTGATTATTGCATGGTGTGCTTTTTCGGTAAAGCTTTTTTTGAAATCTGACACAGCGGTTGGAATTAAGGAGAAGTGCATCTAAAGTAACATAACAGTTGTATCTTTTATCATAAGGACAACAACCACCCGAGCCACTGCCTGCTCACCCTGCTATCATCTAGAAGGCAAGGTCAGTACAGGTGCATCAAAACTGGAACCTAAAGACTGAAGCTGTTTTTCAATCACAAGGCCATCAGACTGTTCAACAGCCATCATTAACATTGAGCGGCTGCTGCCAACACACTGACTCAAATCTCTAGCCACTTTAATAGTAAAAAATTGGATGTAATAAATATCACTAGTCACTTTAAACAATACCGCTTTATATAATGTTTACCTACCCTACATTACTCATCTCATACTGTACTGTTTATTATGAGTATTTCTGTAAATTGATGTGGCTCTCTGCAAAATCATTGGATATTTTGGAAGCAAAACATTACTGAACGTATCGCTCCAATGTAAACTGAGATTTTTGGATTTAAATATGAACTTTATCGAACAAAACATACATGTATTGTGTAACATGAAGTCCTATGAGTGTCATCTGATGAAGATCATCAAGGTTAGTGATTAATTCGATCTCTATTTCTGCTTTTTGTGTCTCCTCTCTTTGGCTGGAAAAATGGCTGTATTTTTCTGTGACTAGTTGCTGACCTAATATAATCATTTGGTTTTTTGCTTTTGTCGTAAAGCCTATTTGAAATCGGACACTGTGGTGGGATTAACAACAAGTTTATCTTTAAAATGGTGTAAACTACTTCTATGTTTGAGGAATTTTAATTATGAGATTTCTCTTGTTTTCAATTTGGCGCCCTGCACTTTCACTGGCTGTTGTCATATCGACCCCGTTAAGCAGGATCTAAGCCATAAGAAGTTATGGAAGGTTTGGGAAAACGCATCCTTTTAGGTAGTTGTAGATATTGGCAGCTCTTTTCTGGATTTGATAATTACACATTCTCTCTCTCTCTCTCTCTCTCTCTCTCTCTCTCTCTCTCTCTCTCTCTCTCTCTCCTCTCCCTCTGTCCCTCTCTCTCTCTCTGTCTCTCTCTCTCTCTCTCTCTCTCTCTCTTCTCTCTTCTCTCTCTCCTCTCCCTCTGTCTCTCTCGTCTCTCTCTCTTTTCTCTCTGTCTTTCTTTTCTCTCTCTCTTCTCTCTCTCTGTCTCTCTCTGTCTCTCCTCTCTTCTCTCTCTTTCTCTCTCTCACACTCTCTCTCTTTCTCTCTCTCTCTTTCTCGCTGATGTTGGTAACACTGTAGCACCACTGATCTTAACTTTCACACATTAGCTAATGTACACCCGCGGTGTTCTGTTTGTCTTGACTGTGTGTGTGTGTGTGTGCGTGTTCGCATGCTGTGGGTTTTCTTCAGACCTGACACTTGTTCAACAGAATGAGTGTGATGTGTTAGTATGAAGGCTATGCTGAATGCCAGTCGAGATGGTGGCAGGAGAGTACTGTTAAAGCTACTATCATTTAACAACAAGAACTCGACCAATTTGACTTTATCCACAAATGTTGAAGTTTTTTGACACCCTGGGTTAAGGGTGAAGGTCTGGGGTTTAAAAAAAATAAAAATAAAAATAAATAAAGATTGTCTATCACTGGGATTGAACATGTGACCAGAGGTCAGAGGTCGAAGCCAGAGGTCACAGCCCATCTGCCATCCACATCCACAGGAAAACCCAAGCCTACGTGATAGTGCTCAACATACCCAAGCCTACGTGATAGTGCTCAACATACCCAAGCCTACGTGATAGTGCTCAACATACCCAAGCCTACGTGATAGTGCTCAGCATAAAATATAAAGGTCTTTACATGTCCACTACCTATGAAGACACATCAAGAGGCTGGACTGGTGACCATGACCTCTGACCTGATCCACTAGATATCTCTCTCTCGCTCTGTCTCTCAATTCAATTCAAGGGGCTTTATTGACATGGGAAACATATGTTAACCTTGCCAAAGCTCTCTCTGTCTCTCTCTCTGTCTCCCTCTCTCAGAGGCTGGGTGAAGGGCTTATTTTCTATGCTGGAGGGTTAACGCAGTGTTAGTTTAGTGGTACCCACTGTTTTCTTATCAAAGTTAGGGAGGAAGAGGAGAGAGTTTTAGTCTCCTGGGTTTTGAATGGTGTGGCGCGATAGCTTCACGGCTTAGGAGACAGTGTCTCGCGGACAGTGTCGTTATGGCATGCATTCAGGTGTGTTCCTGAGAATGTTGAGGTTAAGGTGGAAGATCTGCACGCGGTCGGCGAACAGGTAGGAGCTGAATTTATACATTCTGCATCCAGAATGAACAAAGCTGTGGTTGTGTTCATGAAAAGAGTTAATTTGATGGGGAGGCTGATCGCTAGTGGAATATTTGCTAGTGGAATATATGCAGATTACTTTTGACTCCTTCGACTAGGGTGGTAGTTGCTTTGTTCTATCTCTGTTTATTGGTTAGTTTTGCGTGTTTTTTCTGTTGGCAGGTTATCAGGGCAGATTCCGTTAAGCATGTTGTTTCTGTCCTGGAGGCAAGTATTTATGTTTCTGAACAACAATGAGCATTTTAAAGTGAGGCATGAGGAAGGTGGAGAAGGTAGAGAGGTGAGGTGTCAGTGGGGTGGAAGGTAGGGGAGGGGCTCTATGCGCCGTTTGCATAGATAGTCTACGGTGCTTTGAGTGTGGGGATTTGGGGCATAAGAGCCCACATAAAGGCCGTAGACACGGTGAGGGTGGGAGAAATCGAGGTAAACGTGCAGGGGACCATGATATGCAGGCAGCAGAGGCTGGGTGGAGTCATGCTAGACATGGTGATGTAGATGAGGCTGGGTCTAGTCATGCTAGACATGGTGGTGTAGATGAGGCTGGGTCTAGTCAGGTTATAGATGGTGGTGTAGATGAGACTGGGTCTAGTCAGGTTATAGATGGTGGTGTAGATGAGGCTGGGTCTAGTCAGGTTATAGATGGTGGTGTAGATGAGGCTGGGTCTAGTCAGGTTATAGATGGTGGTGTAGATGAGGCTGGGTCTAGTCAGGTTATAGATGGTGGTGTAGATGAGGCTGGGTCTAGTCAGGTTATAGATGGTGGTGGTGTAGATGAGGCTAGATCTAGTCAGGCTATAGATGGTGGTGTAGATGAGGCTGGATCTAGTCAGGTTATAGATGGTGGTGGTGTAGATGAGGCTAGATCTAGTCAGGCTATAGATGGTGGTGTAGATGAGGCTGGGTCTAGTCATGTTATGATAGTGGACGAGGAGCGTATAGTGGGGAAGGGTCAGAGACTCAGGGGGGGGCAGTGTCAAGTGGAAAAGGAAAAGGTGGAGAAGAAAGGAGTTGGTGTAGTCTAAGGCACTAAGGAACCTTTGCCCCGACTAGAGAGAAAGAGCAGGTGGTCAGGATGGGAGATGGAGATGAAGAGGAGGAAGGCTTTCTTTTCAGATTCCTCCTCAATGGGTCCAGAGTTGACACGCAGTCAGTCAGAGCTCAAGGTCAAAGTTCTTGAATGAGACTAAAGGGAAAAAGGTTAACCTTGACGATCCGGGGAAGTTTGTAAGATCAGCACAACATGCTATGAGAAATGAAGGGCATGGTGTCCTCTCACCAAGGAAACGGTTTAGGTTGAGGAGATGGGTCACAACATAAAGGTCGACCTTCAGACGCTGTTTAGATGAATAGTGTCTTTCTGGCACTGGGGCTTTTTGAGCTTTGCAATTGGTCTCTTTCTTTGCTGGCTTTTCTCCCACTTCTTATGGAGACTCTTCAGGTAGGATCGCTTAATATAAATGGCACCAGAGATGCTTAATATAAATGGCACCAGAGATGCTTAATATAAATGGCACCAGAGATGCTTAATATAAATGGCACCAGAGAAAAATGGAAAAAGGATTCTATTGGTTGAATATGTAAAACAAAGGTGTTGTTTCTGCAGGAGATATACAGTGCCTTGCGAAAGTATTCGGCCCCCTTGAACTTTGCGACCTTTTGCCACATTTCAGGCTTCAAACATAAAGATATAAAACTGTATTTTTTTGTGAAGAATCAACAACAAGTGGGACACAATCATGAAGTGGAACGACATTTATTGGATATTTCAAACTTTTTTAACAAATCAAAAACTGAAAAATTGGGCATGCAAAATTGAAGGTGGGAGCAATGAAGAGAGGAATATGAGTCTCTGAGTTAATGGTGGGATGTGGGAAAAGTGGGAATATGAGTCTCTGAGTTAATGGTGGGATGTGGGAAAAGTGGGAATATGAGTCTCTGAGTTAATGGTGGGATGTGGGAAAAGTCCAAATTCGGCTTTTCTGTCAACAGTATACTGTTCTCTCATCCTCAGAGGCTAGGAGAGTATTGGGGGAACTCGAGCATAGTGTTAGTGAGATGGAGGTAGAGATGGTGGGGCAATGTAGGCCTAAAGGTTAATTTAGCTGAATTACGTAGGGTCCTGGGCAGTTTTTCCAGGTTAAAGCAAAGGGAGCACTTGTAAGAGCTAGGTTCTCCATGCTCAAAGAGATAGATGCTCCCAGCTCCTTCTTCTTTGGTTTGGAAAGACAGAGCAGTGAAGCCAAGGGTATGCATTGTCTACGGCTGTCTGATGGGTGGGTGACCTCTGTGGTGGGGGAGATGCGGGGGAGCGGACTGTGGAGTTTTATACTGAGTTGTACAGGGCAGAAGTCCCTAAGCTCTCTCTGGCACAGAGGGATGAAATGGACATTCCCCTGTTGTCCCATGAACTGGCAGAGGCAGTAACCCAGATGTCACCCCGGCCCTGCACCGGGGGTCAATGGACTACCTGTGGACTTTTATAAAACAGTCTGGGGAATAATTGGCTTGGATTTCTTTAGCGTTTTGCGTGAGTGAGTCGAGGTCGGAGAGTTTTCGATGAGCTGCCGTCGTGCAGCTCTGAATCTCCTGCCCAAAATAAGAGGACTTTTGTGAATGTAAGAACTGGAGGCCTGTGGCATTGCTCTGTTTGGACTACAATATATTTGCCAGGGTCCTCGGTAATAGACTGAAGTCCCATCTGGACAAGGACCAGACATATTGTGTACCGGGATGCTCAATCACTGACAACTTGTTCTTAATCGGGGACATGTTGGACTTGTCGAGAGTTTCTAATGCTGTCACAAGCAGTGGTGCCAAGATTGGCCAGGTGGAGACGTCTCCTGTCCCAAGTGTCATATAGAGGGAGGGTGCTGATAATCAACAACCTGGCAGCATTCTCCTATGGCATAAACTGTCTGCTCAGAAACCTGCAACGCAACGCAAAGCTGTTGGATGTTTTCTGGTCGGGCCATCACTGGTTGAGGTTGTCAGTGTTATATATGTCCATCCACGAAGGAGGACAGGGCCTGGGGGAACTGGAAAACAAGGTGGCTGCATTCTGACTAAAGGACAGCGCAGAGACTGCTGCACCATACTGATGTTGGCTGGAGGGAACCAGCATGCGCACTGCTGAGGAGAGCTGACGGATTAGGGTTGGACCGGCAGCTGTTCCTCATGAGGCTGGAGAGGCTGAGGAGAGCTGACGGATTAGGGTTGGACCGGCAGCTGTTCCTCATGAGGCTGGAGAGGCTGAGGAGAGCTGGTGGATTAGGGTTGGACCGGCAGCTGTTCCTCACGAGGCTGGAGGCTCTGTATAGCAGGTCTCTCTGATTTATACTTAACAAGCAGGTCCTGGGTCTGTTTGTGTTGCTGTCCTGGGGCTCTGTGGGGTCTGTTTGTGTTGCTGTCCTGGGGCTCTGTGGGGTCTGTTTGTGTTGCTGTCCTGGGGCTCTGTGGGGTCTATTTGTGTTGCTGTCCTGGGGCTCTGTGGGGTCTATTTGTGAACTGAGACTCAGGACAAGCTTGTTAAGTTTAAACCTTTACGATTACAGTGACACGTTTTATCCAGGAAGTTGTCTTAAAGGGATTTAATTTGTTGCCTAATTCTTTTTGGTAGGTTTCCACACTACATTCCTTCCATCTATAGCATTTCTTAATATTATTCAGGTCCTTTTGCTTTGATGCCTCATGATTGAGTTTTGCTCTGTTCAAGTAGACTGTGATTTTGCTGTGAGCCGATAGCGGTGTCAGTGGGCTGACTGTGAATGCTCTGAGAGACTCTGGGTTGAGGTTAGTGATTAAGTCTACAGTACTACTGCCAAGAGGTGAGCTATATGTGTAACTACCGTAGGAGTCCCCTCGAAGCCTACCATTGACTACGTACAGTTGAAGTCGGAAATGTAGCCAAATATATTTAAATTCAGTTTTTCACAATTCCTGACATTTTATCCTAGTAAAAATTCCCTGTCTTAGGTCAGTTAGGATCACAACTTTGTTTTAAGAATGTGAAATGTCAGAATAATAGTAGGGAGAAAGATTTATTTCAGTTTTTATTTATTTCATCGCATTCCTAGTGGGTCAGAAGTTTACATACACTCAATTAGTATGTGGTAGCATTGCCTTTAAATTGTTTAACTTGGGTCAAACGTTTCAGGTAGGCTTCCATAAGCTTCCCAAAATAAATTGGGTGAATTTTGGCCCATTCCTCCTGACAAAGCTGGTGTGACTGAGTCAGGTTTGTAGGCCTCCTTGCTCGCACACGCTTTTTCAGTTCTGCCCACAATGTTCTGTTGGATTGAGGTCAGGGCTTTGTAATGGCCACTACAATACCTTGACTTTGTTGTCCTTAAGCCCTTTTGCCACAACTTTGTAAGTATGCTTGGGGTCATTGTCCATTTGGAAGACTCAATTGCGACCAAGCTTTAATCCTGACTGATATCTTGAGATGTTGCTTCAATATATCCACATAATTTTCCTACCTCATGATGCCATCTATTTTGTGAAGTGCACCAGTCCCTCCTGCAGCAAAGCACCCCCACAACATGATGCTGCCACCCCCGTGCTTCACGGTTGGGATGGTGTTCTTTGGCTTCCAAGCCTCACCCTTTTTCCTCCAAACATAACGATGGTAATTATGGCCTACGCTATACTATACTATACTGTACTGTACTAACCCTAACCCTAACAGTTCTATTTAATTCATCAGACCAGAAGACATTTCTCCAAAAAGTACGATCTTTGTCCCCATGTGCAGTTGAAAACCGATATAGGACTCATTTTACTGTGGATATAGATACTTTTGTACCTGTTTCCTCCAGCATCTTCACAAGGACCTTTGCTGTTCTGGGATTGATTTGCACTTTTCACATCAAAGTACGTTCATCTCTAGGAGACAGAACGCGTCTCCTTCCTGAGCGGTATGACGGCTGCGTGGTCCCATGGTGTTCATACTTGCGTACTATTGTTTGTACAGATGAATGTGGTACCTTCAGGTGTTTGGAAATTGCTCCCAAGGATGAACCAGACTTGTGGAGGTTTACAATTTTTTTCTGAGGTCTTGGCTGATTTCTTTTGATTTTCCCATGATGCCAAGAAAAGAGGTACTGAGTTTGAAGGTAGGCCTTGAAATACATCCACAGGTACACCTCCAATTGACTCCAATAATGTCAATTAGCCTATCAGAAGCTTCTAAAGCCATGACATCACTTTCTGGAATTTTCCAAGCTGTTTAAAGGCACAGTCAACTTAGTGTATGTAAACTTCTGACCCACTGGAACTGTGATACAGTGAATTATAAGTGAAATAATCTGTCTGTAAACAATTGTTGGAAAAATTAATTTTGTTATGCACAAAGTAGATGTCCTAACCAACTTGGCAAAACTACAGTTTGCTAACAAAACATTTGTGGAGTGGTTGAATAACGAGTTTTAATGATTCCAACCTAAGTGTCTGTAAACTTCCGACTTCAACTGTACATACAAAGGAGGGAATGCTGTCACCTCCAGGCAGGTGTTTGTCCCCCTGTGTGCTGAGGGTGTCAGGTTCTTGTCCAGTTCTGGCATTTAGATCACCACAGACTAGTACATGTCCCTGGGCCAGGAAATGATTGATTTCCCCCTCCAGGATGGAGAAGCTGTCTTCATTAAAGTATGGGGATTCTAGTGGGGGGATATAGGTAGCACACAGGAGGACATTTTCTCTGTCAAGATAATTTCCTTTAGAATTTCTAGCCAAATGCAAAACGTTCATTTTTCGACTAATTTAAAAGAGAGGGTTAGGTCTGCTCTATACCAAATTAGCATACCCCCTGAGGCCCTTCCCTGTTTCACACCTGGTAGTTTGGTGGATGGGACTACCAGCTCTCTGTAACCTAGAGGGCAACCAGTGGGTCCATCTCCTCTATGCCACCCACCTGGTAGTGTGGTGGATGGGACTACCAGCTCTCTGTAACCTAGAGGGCAACCAGTGGGTCCATCTCCTCTATACCACCCACCTGGTAGTGTGGTGGATGGGACTACCAGCTCTCTGTAACCTAGAGGACAACCAGTGGGTTCCGTCTCCTCTATACCAGGTTTCTTGTAGGATGACAATGTCTGTAGTTATGATTCATTTGATGAAGTCTGGGTTCCTGCTCTTTAGGCCAAAGGCAGATGACCTCAGACCTTGTATATTCCAGGATGACATTCTGAAGGCTTTGTGTTCCCTAAAGTGTCCAATGTTGTTAGTCGTGTGTTATGGCCTCAGATTCTACCTTGATTATGTTGGAGAGAGTCCATTAAATAACACCCTGTGTTCTGTTAGACGGGTAACTCTTTATCCACATTATAGCGGAGGGTGTAAAGCCATACAACATATGTTTTTCCAGCAGCAGACTATGATAAATAATGTCAAAAGCCACACTGAAGTCCCCTCCTGTGTGAGGTATCTCTCTCTCTCTCTCTCTCTCCCTGTCTCTTTCTGTCTCTGTCATAACTAGATTTATGTTAAGTTACACCTGACAAACACACACATCCACTCTAACACACCCCCGAGGCTGCAGAACAATGTTTACCAAGTCAGCATTTCCATCTTTCAAAGAAGACAAGATAGAAGAGACGAATAGCATGAGGTCAGCAACTGTAGGTCTGGTTCCACACACACACATACTCTGTTTACTGAGTGTGTAGTAGAAGGATGTCTGCCCTGAGGGCTTCCTTCATATCTTCAAGCTTTTCTGTGGTTGACACACCTGATATATACACAATACACAATACATTTATAAACTAAATAGAATACAGAATACATTAAATTCAGTTAATCGAACACGAAACTCCAGTTGGATCCAATTTGTACATATTGCTTACACTAATTCAATCGCTTTCAATTCAATTCAATTAAAAATAAGTAAATTAAGAAATTCAAATATACACATGGCACATGGGGATGTGTGAAACGTACTGCTCAGTTTAAATTGTCCCTCTGGCGCCAATGAATAGCTAATGTTGTGGTGTGGCGCCGACTGGAAAGACGCTATGGGAGGATGGTCACGTGTGCCAGCAAGGCAGAGGTCTCGGGTTGGAGCCTCGGTGTCAGCTGCATCAGCAGGAAGTGGTACTCACTAAGCAGGCAGCGGTTAAACACACAGATACTATTAACGTTTCTCTCCACTCTCTCTGTCTGCGTATACACCTGCACCATGTGTCCCGTTCAGCAGCACATGGTCATTATGAACATGGCCTGTACACTGTACTGTACTATACTATACAATACCATACTATACTGTACTATACTATACCATACTATACTATACTGCACGATACTATACAATACTGTACTATACTGTACTATACTATATTGTACTATACTATACTGTACCGTACTATACTATACCATACTATACTATACTATACTGTACTATACCATACTATACTATACTATACTGTACTATACTATGCTATACCATACTGTACTATACTGTACTATACTGTACTATACTATACTATACTATGGTATACCATACTATGCTATACTATACTGTATTGTACTGTACTATACTATACTGTACTATACTGTACTATACTATACTGTACTATGCTATACCATACTATACTATACTATACTGTACTATACTATACCATACTGTACTATACTATACTATACTATACTATACTATACCATACTATACTATACTATACTGTACTATACTATGCTATACCATACTGCACTATACTGTACTATACTGTACTATACTGTACTATACTGTACTATACTATACTATGCTATACCATACTATACTATACTATACTGTATTGTACTGTACTATACTATACTATACTGTACTATACTGTACTATACTATACTGTACTATACTATACTATACCATACTATACTATACTGTACTATACTATACCATACTGTACTATACTGTACTATACTATACTATACTATACTATACCATACTATACTATACTATACTATAAATCAAATCAAATTTTATTTGTCACATACACATGGTTAGCAGATGTTAATGCGAGTGTAGCGAAATGCTTGTGCTTCTAGTTCCGACAATGCAGTAATAACGAGCAAGTAATCTAACTAACAATTCCAAAAAAACTACTGTCTTATACACAGTGTAAGGGGATAAAGAATATGTACATAAGGATATATGAATGAGTGATGGTACAGAGCAGCATAGGCAAGATACAGTAGATGATATCGAGTACAGTATATACATATGAGATAAGTATGTAAACCAAGTGGCATAGTTAAAGTGGCTAGTGATACATGTATTACATAAGGATGCAGTCGATGATATAGAGTACAGTATCAACGTATGCATATGAGATGAACAATGTAGGGTAAGTAACATTATATAAGGTAGCATTGTTTAAAGTGGCTAGTGATATATTTACATCATTTCCCATCAATTCCCATGATTAAAGTGGCTGGAGTAGAGTCAGTGTCATTGACAGTGTGTTGGCAGTAGCCACTCAATGTTAGTGGTGGCTGTTTAACAGTCTGATGGCCTTGAGATAGAAGCTGTTTTTCAGTCTCTCGGTCCCAGCTTTGATGCACCTGTACTGACCTCGCCTTCTGGATGACAGCGGGGTGAACAGGCAGTGGCTCGGGTGGTTGATGTCCTTGATGATCTTTATGGCCTTCCTGTAGCATCGGGTGGTGTAGGTGTCCTGGAGGGCAGGTAGTTTGCCCCCGGTGATGCGTTGTGCAGACCTCACTACCCTCTGGAGAGCCTTACGGTTGAGGGCGGTGCAGTTGCCATACCAGGCGGTGATACAGCCCGCCAGGATGCTCTCGATTGTGCATCTGTAGAAGTTTGTGAGTGCTTTTGGTGACAAGCCGAATTTCTTCAGCCTCCTGAGGTTGAAGAGGCGCTGCTGCGCCTTCCTCACGATGCTGTCTGTGTGAGTGGACCAATTCAGTTTGTCTGTGATGTGTATGCCGAGGAACTTAAAACTTGCTACCCTCTCCACTACTGTTCCATCGATGTGGATGGGGGGTGTTCCCTCTGCTGTTTCCTGAAGTCCACAATCATCTCCTTAGTTTTGTTGACGTTGAGTGTGAGGTTATTTTCCTGACACCACACTCCGAGGGCCCTCACCTCCTCCCTGTAGGCCGTCTCGTCGTTGTTGGTAATCAAGCCTACCACTGTTGTGTCGTCCGCAAACTTGATGATTGAGTTGGAGGCGTGCATGGCCACGCAGTCGTGGGTGAACAGGGAGTACAGGAGAGGGCTCAGAACGCACCCTTGTGGGGCCCCAGTGTTGAGGATCAGCGGGGAGGAGATGTTGTTGCCTACCCTCACCACCTGGGGGCGGCCCGTCAGGAAGTCCAGTACCCAGTTGCACAGGGCGGGGTCGAGACCCAGGGTCTCGAGCTTGATGACGAGCTTGGAGGGTACTATGGTGTTGAATGCCGAGCTGTAGTCGATGAACAGCATTCTCACATAGGTATTCCTCTTGTCCAGATGGGTTAGGGCAGTGTGCAGTGTGGTTGAGATTGCATCGTCTGTGGACCTATTTGGGCGGTAAGCAAATTGGAGTGGGTCAAGGGTGTCAGGTAGGGTGGAGGTGATATGGTCCTTGACTAGTCTCTCAAAGCACTTCATGATGACGGATATGAGTGCTACGGGGCGGTAGTCGTTTAGCTCAGTTACCTTAGCTTTCTTGGGAACAGGAACAATGGTGGCCCTCTTGAAGCATGTGGGAACAGCAGACTGGTATAGGGATTGATTGAATATGTCCGTAAACACACCGGCCAGCTGGTCTGCGCATGCTCTGAGGGCGCGGCTGGGGATGCCGTCTGGGCCTGCAGCCTTGCGAGGGTTAACACGTTTAAATGTCTTACTCACTTCGGCTGCAGTGAAGGAGAGACCGCATGTTTCCGTTGCAGGCCGTGTCAGTGGCACTGTATTGTCCTCAAAGCGGGCAAAAAAGTTATTTAGTCTGCCTGGGAGCAAGACATCCTGGTCCGTGACTGGGCTGGGTTTCTTCCTGTAGTCCGTGATTGACTGTAGACCCTGCCACATGCCTCTTGTGTCTGAGCCGTTGAATTGAGATTCTACTTTGTCTCTGTACTGGCGCTTAGCTTGTTTGATAGCCTTGCGGAGGGAATAGCTGCACTGTTTGTATTCAGTCATGTTACCAGACACCTTGCCCTGATTAAAAGCAGTGGTTCGTGCCTTCAGTTTCACACGAATGCTGCCATCAATCCACGGTTTCTGGTTAGGGAATGTTTTAATCGTTGCTATGGGAACGACATCTTCAACGCACGTTCTAATGAACTCGCACACCGAATCAGCGTATTCGTCAATGTTGTTGTCTGACGCAATACGAAACATCTCCCAGTCCACGTGATGGAAGCAGTCTTGGAGTGTGGAGTCAGCTTGGTCGGACCAGCGTTGGACAGACCTCAGCGTGGGAGCTTCTTGTTTTAGTTTCTGTCTGTAGGCAGGGATCAACAAAATGGAGTCGTGGTCAGCTTTTCCGAAAGGGGGCGGGGCAGGGCCTTATATGCGTCGCGGAAGTTAGTGTAACAATGATCCAGGGTCTTTCCACCCCTGGTTGCGCAATCGATATGCTGATAAAATTTAGGGAGTCTTGTTTTCAGATTAGCCTTGTTAAAATCCCCAGCTACAATGAGTGCAGCCTCCGGATAAATCGTTTCCAGTTTGCAGAGAGTTAAATAAAGTTCGTTCAGAGCCATCGATGTGTCTGCTTGGGGGGATATATACGGCTGTGATTATAATCGAAGAGAATTCTCTTGGTAGATAATGCGGTCTACATTTGATTGTGAGGAATTCTAAATCAGGTGAACAGAAGGATTTGAGTTCCTGTATGTTTCTTTCATCACACCATGTCACGTTGGCCATAAGGCATACGCCCCCGCCCCTCTTCTTACCAGAAAGATGTTTGTTTCTGTCGGCGCGATGCGTGGAGAAACCCGCTGGCTGCACCGCTTCGGATTGCGTCTCTCCAGTTAGCCATGTTTCCGTGAAGCAGAGAACGTTACAGTCTCTGATGTCCCTCTGGAATGCTACCCTTGCTCGGATTTCATCAACCTTGTTGTCAAGAGACTGGACATTGGCAAGAAGAATGCTAGGGAGTGGTGCACGATGTGCCCGTCTCCGGAGTCTGACCAGAAGACCGCTTCGTTTCCCTCTTTTTCTGAGTCGTTTTTTTTTTTTTTGGTCGCTGCATGTGATCCACTCCGTTACACTGGTTGTAAGGCAGAACACAGGATCCGCATCGCGAAAAACATATTCTTGGTCGTACTGATGGTGAGTTGACGCTGATCTTATATTCAGTAGTTCTTCTCGCCTGTGTGTAATGAAACCTAAGATGACCTGGGGTACTAGTGTAAGAAATAACACGTAAAAAAACAAAAAACTGCATAGTTTCCTAGAACGCGAGCGAGGCGACCATCTCTGTCGGCGCCGGAAGTACAAGTGCTATACCATACTGTACTATACTGTACTATACTATACTGTACTATACTATACTATACTATACAATACTATACTATACTATACTATACTATACTATACAATACTATACCATACTATACTATACTGTACTATACTATACTATACTGCACTATACTACACTGTACTATACTATATTATACTATACTATACTATACTATGCTGTACTATACTATACTATACTATGCTATACTGTACTGTACTATACTATACTCCACTATACTATACTGTGTTATACTATACTATCCCATACTGTACGATACTATACTATACTATAGCACACTGTACTGTACTATACTATACTACACTGCACTATACAATACTATACTGTACTGTCCAATGCTATACTATACTGTACTGTACTATACTATACTGTATAGTACTGTGCTATGCTACACTATACTGTACTGTACTGTACTATGCTATACTGTACCATACTATACAGTACTGTCCAATACCATACTACACTGTACTGTACTGTACTATACTGTACTGTACTGTACTATACTATACTGTACCGTACTGTACTATACTGAATAGTACTCCACTATACTATACCATAATGTGCTGTAATGTACTATACTGTACTATGCTATACTATACTGTACTGTACTGTACTATACTATACTGTATAGTACTGTACTATACTATACTGTACTGTACTATGCTATACTGTACCATACTAAACTATATTGTACCATACTATACAGTACTGTCCAATACTATACTATACTATACCATAATGTACTGTAATGTACTATACTGTACTGTGCTATACTATACTGTACTGTACTATACTATACTATACCATACCATACCATACTGTACTGTACTATACTGTACTATGATATACAATACTGTACTGTACTATACCATACTTTACTGTACTATACTGTACTATACCATACTGTACTGTACTGTACTGTACTATACTATACTATACTATACTGTACTGTACTGTACTGTACTGTACCATACTGTACTATACTGTACTGTACTATACTATACTGTACTGTACTGTACTGTACTGTACTGTACTGTACTGTACTGTACTGTACTATACTGTACTGTACTGTACTATACTATACTATACCACACTGTACTGTACTATACTATACTATACCATACTGTACTATAATATACTGCACTATACTATGCTATGCTGTGCTATAATGTACCGTACTGCACTATACTGAATAGTACTCTACTATACTATACCATAATGTACTGTAATGTACTATACTGTACTATGCTATACTATACTGTACTGTACTGTACTGTACTATACTATACTGTATAGCACTGTACTATACTATACTATACTGTACTGTACTATGCTATACTGTACCATACTAAACTATATTGTACCATACTATACAGTACTGTCCAATACTATACCATACTATACTATACTATACTGTACTGTACCGTACTGT
>NW_024608037.1:0-45918 GCF_018296145.1 Oncorhynchus tshawytscha
AGACATGTTGTACTTCTCTTTGATCCTGCCCTACTGTGATATTCACAAACGATTTGGTTCTATTATAGACATGATCCTGCTCGTATGATATTCACCCTACGTGATTTGGTGTGATATTAAGACATGACATACAGGATATTCACCCAACGATTTGTTCACCTATTTAGACATGATCCTGCCCAAATGTGATATTCACCCAACGATTTGGTTCATATTATAGACATGATCCTGCCTCTACTGATATTCACCCAACGATTTGGTTCATATTATAGACATGATCTGCCCTGGCTCTGATATTCACGAACGATTTGGTTCATATTATAGACATGATCCTGCTCTACTGTGATATTCATCCGATTTGGTTCATATTATAGACATGCTGCCCTACTGTGATTTCACCCAAGATTTGGCTCAATTAAAACAAGATCCTAAATTTTACTGCATATTCACCCAACGATTTGGTTCATAAAGACATGATCCTGCTCTACTGATATTCACCCTACGATTTGGTTCATATTATAGACATGATCCTGCCTACTGTGATATTCGGAAACGATTTGGTTCATATTATAGACATGATCCCTGCCTACAGACAGAAATTAAAACATGAAGTTCCCACGCTGAGGTCTGTCCAACGCATGATCCTGCCCTACTGCTGATATTCACCCAAGATTTGGTTCATATTATAGACATGATCCTGCTCTACTGATATTCACCCAACGATTTGGTTCATATTATAGACATGATCCTGCCCTACTGTGATATTCACCCTACGATTTGGTTCATATTATAGACATGATCCTGCGTCTACTGTGATATTCACCCCTACGATTTGGTTCATATTATAGACATGATCCTGAAACCGTGGATTCACCCTAGCGATTTGGTTCATATTATAGACATGATCCTGCCCTACTTGATATTCACCCAAGGTGATTTGGTTCATATTATAGACAAACTGTGCACTGATATTCCCTACGATTTGGTTCATATTAAACATGATCCTGCCCTACTGTGATATTCACCCTACGATTTGGTTCATATTATAGACATGGCTCTACTGTGATATTCACAACGATTTGGTTCAGGGTCTACAGTCAATCACTGCCCTACAGGATAGAAACCCAGCCCAGTCACGGACCAGGATGTCTTGATATTCCCAGGCAGACTAAATAACTTTTTGCCCTACTTTGATATTCACCCTACGATTTGGTTCATATTATAGACATGATCCTGCTCTACTGTGATATTCACCTGCGATTTGGTTCATTTATGACAGATCCTGCTCTAGTGATAAGACATTTTGGTTCATATTATAGACATGATCCTGCCCTACTGTGATATTCACCCTACGATTTGGTTCATATTATAGACATGACCAGCTCTACGGTGATATTCACGGACGATTTGGTTCATATTAAGACATGATCCTGTCTGTGATATTCCCTACGATTTGGTTCATATTAGGGCCACCATTGCTCTCCTGTTCCCAAGAAAGCTAATACTTAGCTAAACATGATCCTGCCCCTGATATTCACCCCGATTTGGTTCATATTATAGCACTCCTGATCCTGCCCTACTGTGATATTCACCATGATTTGGTTCATATTATAGACATGATCACCTCCACCCTACCTGATACACCCTTGATTTGGTCCATATTTGACTTATCCTGCTCCTGATATTCACCCAGACGATTTGGTTCAATCTCAACATGATCCTGCACTACTGATATTCACCCTACGATTTGGACAATTAGGAATACCTATGTGATAGAATGATTTGTTCATCGATCCTGCAGCTCGTGATATTCACACCTACGATTTGGTTCATATTATAGACTTGTCATCAAGCTTGAGCCCCTGTGATATTCACCCCGATTTGGTTCATACTTATGGACATTCCTGCTGCCCTACTGTGATATTCCCCCAGGTTTGGTTCATATTATAAACATCTCCTGCCCTACTGATATTCACCCACTGGGGTTCATATTAGACATGATCCTGAGCCCTCTCCTGATATTCTCCCTACGATTTGGTTCATATTATGGCCATGCACGATCCTGCCAACTCATATTCACCCAAGTTTGGTTCATATTACAGACAGTGGTAGGCTTGATTACCTCTTTGATCCTGCGGCCTACTGTGATATTCACCCTACGATTTGGTTCATAAAATAACCTCACACTCTTTGATCAACCTACTGAGATATTGTACGATTTGGTTCATATTATAGACATGTTGGGATCCTGCCCCCCTGTGATATTCACCCTACGATTTGGAACATATTATAGCAAGTACTTTTTCTTCCTGATACACATCACTGTGATATTCAAACTGATTTGGTTCATATTACAGACATGTTGCATCTTTGTGACTGTGATATTCGCAGCAGCGATTTGGTTCATATCAGGAGGCTGAAGAACTTCCTTGTCATCCAAAAGCACTACTGTGATATTCACCCTACAGATTTGGTTCATATTATAGAGAGCATCCTGGCGGGCTGTATGATCCGCCCTATGGTGATGACATGATCGCCCTACCGATTTGGTTCATATTATAGTGAGGTCTGCACAACTGTGATATTCACCCTACGATTTGGTTCATATTAAGACTGATCCTGCCCTACTGTGATATTCACACCACCCGATTTGGTTCATATTAGGAAGGCCATAAAGATCATCAAGGACATCAGACCACCCTGCCACTGCCTGATATTCACCCCGATTTGGCCATATTATAGACATGTCAGTACAGGTGCATCAAAGCTGGGACCGTGATATTCACCCTAAAACAGCTTCTATTATAGGACATCAGACTGTTAAACAGCCACCACTAACGATTTGAGTTGGCTATACTGTGCTTCACACTTTGTCAATGACACTGACTCTACTCCAGCCACTTTAATCATGGGAATCGATGGGAAATGATGTAAATATATCACTAGCCACTTTAAACAATGCTACCTTATATACTGTTATTCACCCTACATTTGTTCATCTTATAGACATACGTTGATACTGTACTCTATATCATCGACTGCATCCTGCCCTACTGTGATATTCATGTATCGATTTGGTTCATATTTAACTATGCCACTACTGGATTTCACCCATACGATTTGGTTCATATTATATGACTGTACTGATATTCATCTACTGTATTTGCCTATTATGCTCTGTACCATCACTCATTGATATTCATCCTTTTGTACATATTTCATTATCCTTACACTGTGTATTCAGTATTTTTTTTTGGAATTGTTAGTTAGATTACTTGATTTGGTTTATTACTGCATTGTCGGAACTAGAAGCACTACTGTGATATTCACGCTACGATTTGGTTCATATTATAGACATCTGCTCTACTGATAACCATGTGTATGTGACAAATAAAATTTGATTTGATTTTCACCCTACGATTTGGTTCATATTATAGACATGATCCTGCCCTACTGTGATATTCACCCTACGATTTGGTTCATATTATAGACATGTTGTACTTCTCTTTGATCCTCTACTGCGATTTGGTTCCTACTGTGATATTCACCCTACGATTTGGTTCATATTATAGACATGATCCTGCTCTACTGATATTCACCCAACGATTTGGTTCATATTATAGACATGATCCTGCCCTACTGTGATATTCACCCTACGATTTGGTTCATATTATAGACATGATCCTGCTCTACTGTGATATTCACCCTACGATTTGGTTCATATTATAGACATGATCCTGCTCTACTGTGATATTCACCCAACGATTTGGTTCATATTATAGACATGATCCTGCCCTACTGTGATATTCACCCTATGATTTGGTTCATATTATAGACATGATCCTGCTCTGTGATATTCACCCTACGATTTGGTTCATATTATAGACATGATCCTGCCCTACTGTGATATTCACCCAACGATTTGGTTCATATTATAGACATGATCCTGCCCTACTGTGATATTCACCCTATGATTTGGTTCATATTATAGACATGTTGTACTTCTCTTTGATCCTGCCCTACTGTGATATTCACCCTACGATTTGGTTCATATTATAGACATGATCCTGCTCTACTGATATTCACCCAACGATTTGGTTCAAATTATAAACATGATCCTGCTCTACTGATATTCACCCAACGATTTGGTTCATATTATAAACATGATCCTGCTCTACTGATATTCACCCTATGATTTGGTTCATATTATAGACATGATCCTGCTCTACTGATATTCACCCTCGATTTGTTCATATTATCCTGCCCTACTGTGATATTCACCCTACGATTTGGTTCATATTATAGACATGTTGTACTTCTCTTTGATCCTGCCCTACTGTGATATTCACCCTACGATTTGGTTCATATTATAGACATGATCCTGCCCTACTGTGATATTCACCCTACGATTTGGTTCATGAAGTTTCATTCCAATGTAAATCTGACACTTTTGTACATTGGGGTAACCGTCAGTTCAAAGCTTCTTCAAGATCGGTTTAGATATTTTTTTTTTGTAATTCACAACAACACACTGTCACCTCAACAACAAGATGTGTTTGTTTGTTTTTGGCACTGGTCCGAAAACAACACACACTCCTATGATTTCAAAAATACTCTTAGGTCTTGAAGAAACAAAACACTTCTAAAGATCCATTGACACGACCATAGATGTGAAGTTATATTTATATATATATTTATATAGTCACTGCAGTGACGCCATTAAAGCAGACTACAAGCACCATTTAAGCAGATGTCATTTTAAAGCAAACATTTGTTTTCTTCTTCTTCTCTCTAATCCTGCTTTCATTGTCAGACACGTCTACGATTTGGTTCTCTGTAAATACACATGTTGACTGATTTGGGCTGCCCTTTTATATGAACCCATCAAGAGCTTTAAATACACCAGGACTGATTTGGGCTGTTTTAATGAACCCATCAAGAGCTTTAAATATACCAAGGACTGATTTGGGCTGTTTTAATGAACCCTCAAGAGCTTTAAATTCACCAAGGACTGATTTGGGCTATTTTAATGAACCCATAGCTTTAAATACACCAAGGACTGATTTGGGCTGTTTTAATGAACCCATCAAGAGCTTTAAATAAACCAAGGACTGATTTGGGCTGTTTTAATGAATTCCCATCAAGAGCTTTAAATAGACATGTTATTTCATTTTTTTACAATCCATTAACTACTGCATTAGGTTCACCCTACGATTTGGTTCATATTATAGACATCTATCTCCTGGACTCTACATCTGATATTCACCCTGGATTTGGTTAACATATCTCCTGGAGTAGGTTAACATCTACTGTCTCCTGGAGACATCTACTGTCTCCTTTGAGGTTAACATCTACTGTACTGGATATTCACATCTACGATTTGTCTCCTGGATTAGGTTAACATCTACTGTCTCCTGGACTGGGTTCACATCTACTGTTTGGACTGGGTTAGACATCTACTGTCTCCTGGATGATTAACATCTACTGTCTCCTGGATAGGTTAACATCTACTGTCTCCTTGAGGTCAACATCTACTGTCTCCTGGATAGGTTAACATCTACTGATTTGGTTCATATTATAGACATCTACTGTCTCCTGGATTAGGTTAACATCTACTGTCTCCTGGATTAGGTTAACATTTACTGTCTCCTGATATTCATCTACTGATTTGTTCATAGTAGGTCAACATCTACTGTCTCCTGGACTGTTACATCTACTGTCTCCTGGATTAGGTTAACATCTACTGTCTCCTGGATAGGTTCACATCTACTGTCTCCTGTATAGGTCAACATCTACTGTCTCCTGGACTGGGATATTACTGTCTCCTGGATTAGGTTCATACATAGACTGTCTCCTGGACTGGGTTCACATCTACTGTCTCCTGGATTAGGTTAAAATCTACTGTCTCCTGGAGTAGGATATTCTCCTGGATTTGGTTCATATTATAGACATCTACTGTCTCCTGTTAACATCTACTGTCTCCTGATATAGGTTAACATCTACTGTCTCCTGGATTAGGTTAACATCCTGTCTCCTGGATTAGGTTGATATTCACTGTCTACTGGATTTGGTTCATATTATAACACTATGTCAGCATCCTGTCTACTGGATTGGGTTAACGATTTGTTCATATTATAGACATGATCCTACTGTCTACTGGATATTCACATCTACTGATTTGGTTCACATCTACTGTCTCCTGTAGGTCTGCATCTACTGTCTCCTGGATACTGTCTCCTGGATTTGGTTAACATCTACTGTCTCCTGGATGAGGTTAACATCTACTGTCTCCTGGATTAGGTTAACACTACTGTCTCCTGGAGGTTCATCTACTGTCTCCTGGATAGGTTAACATCTACCTCGATTTGGGGTAGATTCATCTATTATCCTGGAGTAGATTGATCCTGTCTCCTGGATATTCATCTACTGTCTCCTGGATTTGGTTCATATCTACTGACTGAATTAGGTTAACATCTACTGTCTCCTGGATTATGTTCATCTACTGTCTCCTGGATTTGGTTTCTACTGTCTCCTGGATTATAGACTGATCCTGCATTTACTGTCTCCTGATATTCACCCTACTGATTTGGTTCATATCTACTGTCTCCTGGAGTCCAACATCTACTGTCTCCTGGATATTCACCCTACTGATTTGGTTCTATTATAGACACATCTACTGTCTCCTGGATGATATTCACTGTCCCTGGATTAGGTTAACATCTACTGTCTCCTGGACTGGTTAACATCTACTGTCTCCTGGACTGGGTTAACATCTACTGTCTCCTGGATGAGGTTAACATCATGATCTCCTGGATGATATTCACCATCTACTGATTTGGTTCATACTGTCTATAGATCTGATCCTGTCTACTGGATATTCACCCATCGATTTGTTCTATTATAGACATGATCCTGTCTCCTGGATATTCAGGTTACGATTTGGTTCATATTAGGTTAGACATGATCCTGTCTACTGATATTCAACATCTACGATCCTGGTTCATATTATAGACATGATCCTGTCTCCTGGATGAGGTTAACATCTACTGTCTCCTGATATTCACCCAACATTTGGTTCATATTATAGACATGACTGTCTCCTGGATATTCACATCTACTGTCTCCTGGATTTAACATCTACTTCTCCTGGATTAGGTTAAAATATAGACCCTACTGTCTCCTGGATTTGGTTCATCTACTGTCTCCTGATTAGGTTGATATTCACATCTACTGATTTGAGTAGGTTCATATTATGTCTCCTGATCCTGTTAACATCTACTGTCTCCTGATATTAACATTTACGATTTGGTTCATATTAACATCTAGACTGATCTCCTGAGGTAGGTCCATCTACTGTCTCCTGATATTCACTGTCCCTGGACTGGGTTAACATTTCCTGGTTCATATTATAGACATGTTAACATCTACTGTCTCCTGGATAGGTCCATCTACTGTCTCCTGATATTCACCCTACGATTTGGTTCATATTATCTACTGTCTAGACATGATCCTGCATCTACTGTCTCCTGGATATTACCATCTACTGATTTGGTTAGGTTAACATCTACTGTCTCCTGGATTTACATGATCCTGCTCTACTGATATTCCCTACGATTTGGTTCATATTATAGACATGATCCTGTCTCCTACTGATTAGCATATTCACCCTACGATTTGGTTCATACTGTCTCCTATTAGACATCTACTGTCTCTGAATTAGGTTAACATCCTGTCTCCTGGATTATTCACCTGTCTCCGATTTGGTTCATATTATAGACATGATCCTGTCTCCTGGATATTCACTGTCTACTGGATTTGGTTCATATTACTGTCTCCTAGTAGGTCATGATCTACTGTCTACTGTGATATTCACATCTACTACTGGATTTGGTTCATCTATTATTAGACATCTCCTGTCTACTGGATATTCATCTACTGTCTCCTGGATTAGGTTCGATTTGTCTCCTGGATTAGGTTAACCCATCTACTGTCTCCTGGAGTGAGGTTAACATCTACGATTTGGTTCATATTATAGACATGATCCTGCATCTACTGTCTCCTGATATTCACCTGTCTCCTGGATTTGGTTCATATTATAGACATGATACTGTCTACTGATTATTCACCCTCGATTTGGTTCCTATTAGGTTAGACATGATCCTGCTCTGGACTGATATTCACTGTCTACGATTTGGTTCATATTATAGACATGATCCTACTGTCTACTGGATATTCATCTACTGTCTCCTGGATTTGGTTCATCTACTGTCTTCTGGACAGGTTACCATCCTGTCTCCTGATATTCAGGTTAACGATTTGGTTCATATTATAGACATCTCCTGTCTCTACTGATATGTCTCCTGGATGAGGTTAACATCTACTGTCTCCTGGATGAGGTTAACATCTACTGTCTCCTGGATAGGTTAACATCTCCTGTCTCCTGGATATTCACTACCTCCTGGATTTGGTTCATATTATGGACATGATCCTGTCTACTGGATATTCACCCATCTACTGTCTTGGTTGGTTCACATCTACTGTCTCCTGTAGTAGGTCAACATTACTGTCTCCTGGATGATAACATCTACTGTCTACTGTGATATTCACCCTCCTGGATTTGGTTCATCTACTGTCTTGGATTAGGTTAACATTTCCTGTCTCCTGGATATTCATCTACGATTTGTAGTTCTTATTACTGTAGACTGGATGTTAACATCTACTGTCTCCTGGATATTCACCCATCGATTTGGTTCCTGGATTATAAACATGATCCTGCTCCTCTACTGAGGTCAACATCTACTGTCCCTGGACTTTGGTTCATCTACTGTCTCCTGGAGTAGGTCAACATCTCCTGTCTACTGGATATTCACATCTACTGATTTGGTTCATATTATAAACATGATCCTGTCTCCTGATATTCACCCATCGATTTGTTCCTGGATTATTAACATGATACTGCTCTACTGGATATTCATCTACGATTTGGTTCATCTACTGTCTCCTAGACATGATCCTGTCTCCTGGATTGATATTTCTGTCTCCTGGATTTGGTTAAATTATAAACATGATCTACTGTCTCCTGGATATTCACCCTACTGATTTGGTTCATATTATTAGACATTTACTGTCTCCTGGATGAGGTTCATCTACTGTCTCCTGGATTAGGTCAAATCTGATCCTGTCTCCTGGACTGGGTTAACATCTACTGTCTCCTGGATTAGGTTAACATCTACTGTCTCCTGGATGAGGTTAACATCTACTGTCTCCTGGTTAGGTTAACATCTACTGTCTCCAGTAGGTTAACATCTACTGTCTCCAGTAGGTTTCTACGTTGGGTAGAAACATCTACTGTCTCTGGAGTAAAGCATCTACTGTCTCAAGATAGGTTTAGACATTTTTTGGATTAGGTTACCATCTACTGTCTCAGGTTAACAAGATGTGTTTGATTTGTTAACATCTACTGGTCCGATTAAACATCTACACTCCTGGATGAGGTTAAATCTACTTAGGTCTTGAAGGTCAAAACACTTCTAAAGATCCATCTGACTGACCCTAGATGTGAAGTTATATCTACTATCTCCTATTAGTTCCCACTGTCTCCTGGACGCCATTAAAGCAGACTACTGTCTCCTGGATTTTAAAAAACATTTGTTTTCTTCTTTGAAGAAAAACTACTGTCTCCTGGATGAGGTTAACATCTACTGATCTCCTGGATTAGGTTAACATCTACTGTCTCCTGGAGCTTTAAATACTGTCTTCTGGATTAGGTTACCAACCGTCTCCTGAATTAGGTTACATCTAATGTCCCTTTAACATACACTGGACTTTGGGCTGTTTTAATGAACCCAGTCTCAAGGTTAAATAAACTACTGACTGATTTGGGCTATTTTAACATCTACTGTCCCATTAGGCTTTTAATATCTACCAAGGACTGATTTGGGCTATTTTAATGTTCATCTACTGTAAATCCTGGATTGATTTGGGCTGTCTTTTAATGAACCCATCTACTGCTTTAAATACACCAAGGACTGATTTGGTTAACTGTTTCTGAACTGTTAAATAAACCCTGGACTGAGGTTTGGGCTGTTTTAATGAACCCATCAAGAGCTTTAAATACACCAAGGACTGATTTGGGCTGTTTTAATGAACCCATCACTGTAGCTTTAAATAAACCAAGGACTGATTTGGGCTGTTTTAATGAACCCATCAATAGCTTTAAATACACCAAGGACTGATTTGGGCTGTTTTAATGAACCCATCAAGAGCTTTAAATACTGTCACCAAGGACTGATTTGGGCTGTTTTAATGAACCCATCAAGAGCTTTAAATACATCTACTGGACTGATTTGGGCATGTTTTAATGAACCCATCTCCTGGCTTTAAATCTACCTGGACTGATTTGGGCTGTTCCTGGATTAGGTTAACATCTTGGATTGTTTAACATCTACTAAATCTCCTGATTTAGGTTTTCTAACTGTCCCATCAAGGTTAAATACACCAAGGACTGATTTGGGAGGTTTTAATGAACCCATCAGGTTAGCTTTAACTGTCTCCTGGATTATTTCACTGTTTTACATCACTGTCTCCTGGACTGGGTTAACTACTGTCTCCATTAGGTTAACATCTACTGTCTCCTGGATTAGGTTAACATCTACTGTCTCCTGGATGAGGTTAACATCTACTGTCTCCTGGATGAGGTTAACATCTACTGTCTCCTGGATTAGGTTAACATCTACTGTCTCCTGGACTAGGTTAACATCTACTGTCTCCTGGATTAGGTTAACATCTACTGTCTCCTGGATTAGGTTAACATCTACTGTCTCCTGGATTAGGTTAACATCTACTGTCTCCTGGATGAGGTTAACATCTACTGTCTCCTGGATGAGGTTAACATCTACTGTCTCCTGGAGTAGGTTAACATCTACTGTCTCCTGGATGAGGTTAACATCTACTGTCTCCTGGATTAGGTTAACATCTACTGTCTCCTGGATTAGGTTAACATCTACTGTCTCCTGGATTAGGTTAACATCTACTGTCTCCTGGATTAGGTTAACATCTACTGTCTCCTGGAGTAGGTCAACATCTACTGTCTCCTGGACTGGGTTAACATCTACTGTCTCCTGGATTAGGTTAACATCTACTGTCTCCTGGATGAGGTTAACATCTACTGTCTCCTGGATTAGGTTGTCTGTCTCCTGGATGAGGTTAACATCTACAGTCTCCTGCATTAGGTTAACATCTACTGTCTCCTGGATGAGGTTAACATCTACTGTCTCCTGGATGAGGTTACCATCTACTGTCTCCTGGATGAGGTTAACATCTACTGTCTCCTGGATGAGGTTAACATCTACTGTCTCCGGTCCTTTGGGGTGTGTTGCTGGAGTTCAGCCATGATGTCTAACGTCCCACATAAATTAATCACGTTTACTTTTTTACATTTGAGTCATTTAGCAGACACTGTTATCCAGAGCGGCCGACAGGAGCAATTAGGGTTAAGTGCCTTGCTCAAGGGCACATCGGCTGATCTGATCACCCCTTCATCCACTATATATACAGCAGTATGAGGACACCCCTTCATCCACTATATATACATCAGTATGAGGACACCCCTTCATCCACTATATATACAGGACACCCCTTCATCCACTATATATACAGGAGTATGAGGACACCCCTTCATCCACTATATATACAGGACACCCCTTCATCCACTATATATACAGCAGTATGTGGACACCAACTTCAACCACTATATATACAGCAGTATGAGGACACCAACTTCAACCACTATATATACAGCAGTATGAGGACACCCCTTCATCCACTATATATACAGGACACCCCTTCATCCACTATATGTACAGGACACCCCTTCATCCACTATATATACAGGAGTATGAGGACACCCCTTCATCCACTATATATACAGGACACCCCTTCATACACTATATATACAGGACACCCCTTCATCCACTATATATACAGCAGTATGAGGACACCCCTTCATCCACTATATATACAGGACACCCCTTCATCCACTATATATACAGCAGTATGTGGACACCCCTTCATCCACGATATATACAGCAGTATGTGGACACCCATTCATCCACTATATATACAGGACACCCCTTCATCCACTATATATACAGCAGTATGTGGACACCCCTTCATACACTATATATACAGGACACCCTTTCATCCACTATATATACAGCAGTATGAGGACACCCCTTCATCCACTATATATACAGCAGTATGAGGACACCCCTTCATCCACTATATATACAGGACACCCCTTCATCCACTATGTATACAGCAGTATGTGGACACCCCTTCATACACTATATATACAGGACACCCCTTCATCCACTATATATACAGCAGTATGTGGACACCCCTTCATACACTATATATACAGGACACCCCTTCATCCACTATATATACAGCAGTATGAGGACACCCCTTCATCCACTATATATACAGCAGTATGAGGACACCCCTTCATCCACTATATATACAGGACACCCCTTCATACACTATATATACAGGACACCCCTTCATCCAATATATATACAGCAGTATGAGGACACCCCTTCATACACTATATATACAGCAGTATGAGGACACCTCTTCATCCACTATATATACAGCAGTATGTGGACTTCTCTTCATACACTATATATACAGCAGTATGAGGACACCCCTTCATCCACCATATATACAGCAGTATGAGGACACCCCTTCATCCACTATATATACAGGACACCCCTTCACCCACTATATATACAGCAGTATGAGGACACCCCTTCATCCACTATATATACAGCAGTATGAGGACACCCCTTCATACACTATACACACAGGACATCCCTTCATCCACTATATATACAGCAGTATGAGGACACCCCTTCATCCACTATATATACAGCAGTATGAGGACACCCCTTCATACACTATATTTACAGCAGTATGAGGACACCCCTTCATCCACTATATATACAGTAGTATGAGGACACCCCTTCATCCACTATATATACAGGACACCCCTTCATCCACTATATATACAGCAGTATGAGGACACCCCTTCATACACTATATATACAGGACACCCCTTCATCCACTATATGTACAGCAGTATGTGGACACCCCTTCATACACTATATATACAGGACACCCCTTCATCCACTATATATGCAGCAGTATGAGGACACCCCTTCATCCACTATATATACAGCAGTATGGACACCCCTTCATCCACTATATATACAGCAGTATGAGGACACCCCTTCATCCACTATATATACAGTAGTATGAGGACACCCCTTCATCCACTATATATACAGCAGTATGAGGACACCCCTTCATACACTATATATACAGGACACCCCTTCATCCACTATATGTACAGCAGTATGTGGACACCCCTTCATACACTATATATACAGGACACCCCTTCATCCACTATATATACAGCAGTATGAGGACACCCCTTCATACACTATATCTACAGGACACCCCTTCATCCACTATATATACAGCAGTATGAGGACACCCCTTCATACACTATATATACAGGACACCCCTTCATCCACTATATATACAGCAGTATGTGGACACCCCTTCATACACTATATATACCGCAGTATGTGGACACCTCTACATCCACTATATATACAGGACACCCCTTCATCCACTATATATACAGCAGTATGTGGACACCCCTTCATCCACTATATATACAGCAGTATGTGGACACCCCTTCATCCACTATATATACAGCAGTATGTGGACACCCCTTCATACACTATATATACAGGACACCCCTTCATCCACTATATATACAGCAGTATGAGGACACCCCTTCATCCACTATATATACAGCAGTATGAGGACACCCCTTCATCCACTATATATACAGGACACCCCTTCATCCACTATATATACAGCAGTATGTGGACACCCCTTCATACACTATATATACAGGACACCCCTTCATCCACTATATATACAGCAGTATGTGGACACCCCTTCATCCACTATATATACAGGACACCCCTTCATTCACTATATATACAGCAGTATGAGGACACCCCTTCATCCACTATATATACAGCAGTATGAGGACACCCCTTCATCCACTATATATACAGGACACCCCTTCATACACTATATATACAGGACACCCCTTCATCCACTATATATACAGCAGTATGAGGACACCCCTTCATACACTATATATACAGCAGTATGAGGACACCTCTTCATCCACTATATATACAGCAGTATGTGGACTTCTCTTCATACACTATATATACAGCAGTATGAGGACACCCCTTCATCCACCATATATACAGCAGTATGAGGACACCCCTTCATCCACTATATATACAGGACACCCCTTCACCCACTATATATACAGCAGTATGAGGACACCCCTTCATCCACTATATATACAGCAGTATGAGGACACCCCTTCATACACTATACACACAGGACATCCCTTCATCCACTATATATACAGCAGTATGAGGACACCCCTTCATCCACTATATATACAGCAGTATGAGGACACCCCTTCATACACTATATTTACAGCAGTATGAGGACACCCCTTCATCCACTATATATACAGCAGTATGAGGACACCCCTTCATCCACTATATATACAGCAGTATAAGGACACCCCTTCATACACTATATATACAGGACACCCCTTCATCCACTATATATACAGCAGTATGAGGACACCCCTTTATCCACTATATATACAGGACACCCCTTCATCCACTATATATACAGCAGTATGAGGACACCCCTTCATACACTATATATACAGGACACCCCTTCATCCACTATATGTACAGCAGTATGTGGACACCCCTTCATACACTATATATACAGGACACCCCTTCATCCACTATATATGCAGCAGTATGAGGACACCCCTTCATCCACTATATATACAGCAGTATGGACACCCCTTCATCCACTATATATACAGCAGTATGAGGACACCCCTTCATACACTATATATACAGGACACCCCTTCATCCACTATATATACAGCAGTATGAGGACACCCCTTCATACACTATATCAAATCAAATCAAATCAAATCAAATTTTATTTGTCACATACACATGGTTAGCAGATGTTAATGCGAGTGTAGCGAAATGCTTGTGCTTCTAGTTCCGACAATGCAGTAATAACGAGCAAGTAATCTAACTAACAATTCCAAAAAAAACTACTGTCATACACAGTGTAAGGGGATAAAGAATATGTACATAAGGATATATGAATGAGTGATGGTACAGAGCAGCATAGGCAAGATACAGTAGATGATATCGAGTACAGTATATACATATGAGATAAGTATGTAAACCAAGTGGCATAGTTAAAGTGGCTAGTGATACATGTATTACATAAGGATGCAGTCGATGATATAGAGTACAGTATCAACGTATGCATATGAGATGAACAATGTAGGGTAAGTAACATTATATAAGGTAGCATTGTTTAAAGTGGCTAGTGATATATTTACATCATTTCCCATCGATTCCCATGATTAAAGTGGCTGGAGTAGAGTCAGTGTCATTGACAGTGTGTTGGCAGTAGCCACTCAATGTTAGTGGTGGCTGTTTAACAGTCTGATGGCCTTGAGATAGAAGCTGTTTTTCAGTCTCTCGGTCCCAGCTTTGATGCACCTGTACTGACCTCGCCTTCTGGATGGCAGCGGGGTGAACAGGCAGTGGCTCGGGTGGTTGATGTCCTTGATGATCTTTGTGGCCTTCCTGTAGCATCGGGTGGTGTAGGTGTCCTGGAGGGCAGGTAGTTTGCCCCCGGTGATGCGTTGTGCAGACCTCACTACCCTCTGGAGAGCCTTACGGTTGAGGGCGGTGCAGTTGCCATACCAGGCGGTGATACAGCCCGCCAGGATGCTCTCGATTGTGCATCTGTAGAAGTTTGTGAGTGCTTTTGGTGACAAGCCGAATTTCTTCAGCCTCCTGAGGTTGAAGAGGCGCTGCTGCGCCTTCCTCACGATGCTGTCTGTGTGAGTGGACCAATTCAGTTTGTCTGTGATGTGTATGCCGAGGAACTTAAAACTTGCTACCCTCTCCACTACTGTTCCATCGATGTGGATGGGGGTGTTCCCTCTGCTGTTTCCTGAAGTCCACAATCATCTCCTTAGTTTTGTTGACGTTGAGTGTGAGGTTATTTTCCTGACACCACACTCCGAGGGCCCTCACCTCCTCCCTGTAGGCCGTCTCGTCGTTGTTGGTAATCAAGCCTACCACTGTTGTGTCGTCCGCAAACTTGATGATTGAGTTGGAGGCGTGCATGGCCACGCAGTCGTGGGTGAACAGGGAGTACAGGAGAGGGCTCAGAACGCACCCTTGTGGGGCCCCAGTGTTGAGGATCAGCGGGGAGGAGATGTTGTTGCCTACCCTCACCACCTGGGGGCGGCCCGTCAGGAAGTCCAGTACCCAGTTGCACAGGGCGGGGTCGAGACCCAGGGTCTCGAGCTTGATGACGAGCTTGGAGGGTACTATGGTGTTGAATGCCGAGCTGTAGTCGATGAACAGCATTCTCACATAGGTATTCCTCTTGTCCAGATGGGTTAGGGCAGTGTGCAGTGTGGTTGAGATTGCATCGTCTGTGGACCTATTTGGGCGGTAAGCAAATTGGAGTGGGTCAAGGGTGTCAGGTAGGGTGGAGGTGATATGGTCCTTGACTAGTCTCTCAAAGCACTTCATGATGACGGATGTGAGTGCTACGGGCGGTAGTCGTTTAGCTCAGTTACCTTAGCTTTCTTGGGAACAGGAACAATGGTGGCCCTCTTGAAGCATGTGGGAACAGCAGACTGGTATAGGGATTGATTGAATATGTCCGTAAACACACCGGCCAGCTGGTCTGCGCATGCTCTGAGGGCGCGGCTGGGGATGCCGTCTGGGCCTGCAGCCTTGCGAGGGTTAACACGTTTAAATGTCTTACTCACTTCGGCTGCAGTGAAGGAGAGACCGCATGTTTCCGTTGCAGGCCGTGTCAGTGGCACTGTATTGTCCTCAAAGCGGGCAAAAAAGTTATTTAGTCTGCCTGGGAGCAAGACATCCTGGTCCGTGACTGGGCTGGGTTTCTTCCTGTAGTCCGTGATTGACTGTAGACCCTGCCACATACCTCTTGTGTCTGAGCCGTTGAATTGAGATTCTACTTTGTCTCTGTACTGGCGCTTAGCTTGTTTGATAGCCTTGCGGAGGGAATAGCTGCACTGTTTGTATTCAGCCATGTTACCAGACACCTTGCCCTGATTAAAAGCAGTGGTTCGTGCCTTCAGTTTCACACGAATGCTGCCATCAATCCACGGTTTCTGGTTAGGGAATGTTTTAATCGTTGCTATGGGAACGACATCTTCAACGCACGTTCTAATGAACTCGCACACCGTATCAGCGTATTCGTCAATGTTGTTGTCTGACGCAATACGAAACATCTCCCAGTCCACGTGATGGAAGCAGTCTTGGAGTGTGGAGTCAGCTTGGTCGGACCAGCGTTGGACAGACCTCAGCGTGGGAGCTTCTTGTTTTAGTTTCTGTCTGTAGGCAGGGATCAACAAAATGGAGTCGTGGTCAGCTTTTCCGAAAGGGGGCGGGGCAGGGCCTTATATGCGTCGCGGAAGTTAGAGTAACAATGATCCAGGGTCTTTCCACCCCTGGTTGCGCAATCGATATGCTGATAAAATTTAGGGAGTCTTGTTTTCAGATTAGCCTTGTTAAAATCCCCATCCACTATATATACAGCAGTATGAGGACACCCCTTCATACACTATATATACAGGACACCCCTTCATCCACTATATATACAGCAGTATGAGGACACCCCTTCATACACTATATATACAGGACACCCCTTCATCCACTATATATACAGCAGTATGTGGACACCCGTTCATACACTATATATACCGCAGTATGTGGACACCTCTACATCCACTATATATACAGGACACCCCTTCATCCACTATATATACAGCAGTATGTGGACACACCTTCATCCACTATATATACAGCAGCATGTGGACACCCCTTCATCCACTATATATACAGCAGTATGTGGACACCCCTTCATCCACTATATATACAGCAGTATGTGGACACCCCTTCATACACTATATATACAGGACACCCCTTCATACACTATATATACAGCAGTATGTGGACACCCCTTCATACACTATATATACAGCAGAATGTGGACACCCCTTCATCCACTATATATACAGCAGAATGTGGACACCCCTTCATCCACTATATATACAGGACACCCCTTCATCCACTATATATACAGCAGTATGAGGACACCCCTTCATCCACTATATATATATAGCAGTATGAGGACACCCCTTCATCCACTATATATACAGCAGTATGAGGACACCCCTTCATCCACTATATATACAGCAGTATGTGGACACCCCTTCATCCACTATACATACAGCAGTATGAGGACACCCCTTCATACACTATATATACAGGACACCCCTTCATCCACTATATATACAGCAGTATGAGGACACCCCTTCATACACTATATATACAGGACACCCCTTCATCCACTATATATACAGCAGTATGTGGACACCCCTTCATACACTATATATACAGGACACCCCTTCATACACTATATATACAGCAGTATGAGGACACCCCTTCATACACTATATATACAGGACACCCCTTTATACACTATATATACAGCAGTATGAGGACACCCCTTCATCCACTATATATACAGGACACCCCTTCATCCACTATATATACAGCAGTATGAGGACACCCCTTCATACACTATATATACAGGACACCCCTTCATCCACTATATATACAGCAGTATGTGGACACCCCTTCATACACTATACATACAGCAGTATGAGGACACCCCTTCATCCACTATATATACAGGACACCCCTTCATCCACTATATATACAGGACACCCCTTCATACTCTATATATACAGCAGTATGAGGACACCCCTTCATACACTATACATACAGCAGTATGAGGACACCCCTTCATCCACTATATATACAGGACACCCCTTCATCCACTATATATACAGGACACCCCTTCATACTCTATATATACAGCAGTATGAGGACACCCCTTCATCCACTATATATACAGGACACCCCTTCATCCACTATATATACAGCAGTATGAGGATACCCCTTCATACACTATATATACAGGACACCCCTTCATACACTATATATACAGCAGTATGAGGACACCCCTTCATACACTATATATACAGTAGTATGAGGACACCCCTTCATACACTATATATACAGGACACCCCTTCATACACTATATATACAGGGGTATGAGGACACCCCTTCATACACTATATATACAGGACACCCCTTCATCCACTATATATACAGGAGTATGAGGACACCCCTTCATCCACTATGTATACAGGACACCCCTTCATACACTATATATACAGGACACCCCTTCATCCACTATATATACAGGACACCCCTTCATCCACTATATATACAGGACACCCCTTCATACACTATATATACAGGACACCCCTTCATCCACTATATATACAGCAGTATGAGGACACCCCTTCATCCACTATATATACAGCAGTATGAGGACACCCCTTCATCCACTATATATACAGCAGTATGTGGACACCCCTTCATCCACTATATATACAGCAGTATGAGGACACCCCTTCATACACTAGTTCTTCATACACTATATATACAGGACACCCCTTCATCCACTATATATACAGCAGTATGAGGACACCCCTTCATACACTATATATACAGGACACCCCTTCATCCACTATATATACAGCAGTATGTGGACACCCCTCATACACTATATATACAGGACACCCCTTCATACACTATATATACAGCAGTATGAGGACACCCCTTCATACACTATATATACAGGACACCCCTTTATACACTATATATACAGCAGTATGAGGACACCCCTTCATCCACTATATATACAGGACACCCCTTCATCCACTATATATACAGCAGTATGAGGACACCCCTTCATACACTATATATACAGGACACCCCTTCATCCACTATATATACAGCAGTATGTGGACACCCCTTCATACACTATACATACAGCAGTATGAGGACACCCCTTCATCCACTATATATACAGGACACCCCTTCATCCACTATATATACAGGACACCCCTTCATACTCTATATATACAGCAGTATGAGGACACCCCTTCATACACTATACATACAGCAGTATGAGGACACCCCTTCATCCACTATATATACAGGACACCCCTTCATCCACTATATATACAGGACACCCCTTCATACTCTATATATACAGCAGTATGAGGACACCCCTTCATCCACTATATATACAGGACACCCCTTCATCCACTATATATACAGCAGTATGAGGATACCCCTTCATACACTATATATACAGGACACCCCTTCATACACTATATATACAGCAGTATGAGGACACCCCTTCATACACTATATATACAGTAGTATGAGGACACCCCTTCATACACTATATATACAGGACACCCCTTCATACACTATATATACAGGGGTATGAGGACACCCCTTCATACACTATATATACAGGACACCCCTTCATCCACTATATATACAGGAGTATGAGGACACCCCTTCATCCACTATGTATACAGGACACCCCTTCATACACTATATATACAGGACACCGCTTCATCCACTATATATACAGGAGTATGAGGACACCCCTTCATCCACTATATATACAGGACACCCCTTCATACACTATATATACAGGACACCCCTTCATCCACTATATATACAGCAGTATGAGGACACCCCTTCATCCACTATATATACAGCAGTATGAGGACACCCCTTCATCCACTATATATACAGCAGTATGTGGACTTCTCTTCATACACTATATATACAGCAGTATGTGGACACCTCTACATCCACTATATATACAGGACACCCCTTCATCCACTATATATACAGCAGTATGTGGACACCCCTTCATCCACTATATATACAGCAGTATGTGGACACCCCTTCATCCACTATATATACAGCAGTATGTGGACACCCCTTCATCCACTATATAATATATATACAGGACACCCCTTCATCCACTATATATACAGCAGTATGGACACCCCTTCATACACTATATATACAGCAGTATGTGGACACCCCTTCATACACTATATATACAGCAGTATGAGGATACCCCTACATCCACTATATATACAGCAGTATGTGGACACCCCTTCATCCACTATATATACAGGACACCCCTTCATACACTATATATACAGGACACCCCCTCATCCACTATATATACAGCAGTATGAGGACACCCCTTCATACACTATATATACAGCAGTATGAGGACACCCCTTCATCCACTATATATACAGCAGTATGTGGACATCCCTTCATCCACTATATATACAGCAGCATGTGGACACCCCTTCATCCACTATATATACAGGACACCCCTTCATCCACTACATATACAGGACACCCCTTCATCCCCTAGACAGTTCATTTTACAGTTGTCTTCTATAAGACCACATAGAGACAGACACAGTTAATTTTACAGTGTTCTGCTATAGGACCACATAGAGACAGACAGTCAATTTTACAGTAGTCTTCTATAGGACCAGATAGAGATAGAGACAGTCAATTTTACAGTAGTCTTCTAAAGGACCAGATAGAGATAGAGAAAGTCAATTTTACAGTAGTCTTCTATAGGACCACATAGAGACAGACAGTCAATTTTACAGTAGTCTTCTATAGGACCACATAGAGACAGACACAGTTAATTTTACAGTAGTCTGCTATAGGACCACATAGAGACAGAGACAGTTAATTTTACAGTAGTCTGCTATTGGACCACATAGAGACAGACACAGTCAATTTTACAGTAGTCTTCTATAGGACCAGATAGAGATAGAGACAGTCAATTTTACAGTAGTCTTCTATAGGACCAGATAGAGATAGAGACAGTCAATTTTACAGTAGTCTGCAATAGGACCACATAGACACAGACACAGTTAATTTTACAGTAGTCTTCTATAGGACCACATAGAGACAGACACAGTTAATTTTACAGTAGTCTGCTATAGGACCACATAGAGACAGAGACAGTTAATTTTACAGTAGTCTGCTATTGGACCACATAGAGACAGACACAGTCAATTTTACAGTAGTCTTCAAAAGGACCACATAGAGACAGACAAGTACAGTGTTACAGGTCCATGTGACTCTTGAAGGGTTGAATCCTATTTCTATAGTATGTTAGGCCCACGTAAAGCTAGCGTGTCGAAAGGAGAATCAGGCAGGGTGGGGGTGGGGAGAGACGGGATGAAAAGGCGTTGTCAGTGAGATGAGAGAGAAGCTTTATCAGTCTGATCAGTCATCCGACGGCCTCCAATCTCCTGACGGAGCAGGTAGCACCAGAGGGGAAACCATGTGTATCACACACCTCATGAAGATCGATGGCCGTCTCTGCCCGGCATGGAGACGTAGGGTTTCCTCCCGAACTGCATTCTATTCCCTAGACAGGACAGTACTTGTGACCAGATGCCCACAGTGCCGACAGGGTGCAACGTGGGACAAAGCCTGTAAGACGACAGAGGAGAGGAAGAAGAGGAGTAACAGTGAAGGAAGGAGAAGGCAGCATCTAAAATGGTGGACAGAAACGTGAGGGCAGCATCTAAAATGGTGGACAGAAACGTGAAGAGAAGGAGAAGGCAGCGTCTTAAAATGGTGGACAGAAACGTGAAGAGAAGGAGAAGGCAGCGTCTTAAAATGGTGGACAGAAACGTGAAGAGAAGGAGAAGGCAGCGTCTTAAAATGGTGGACAGAAACGTGAAGAGAAGGAGAAGGCAGCGTCTTAAAATGGTGGACAGAAACGTGAAGAGAAGGAGAAGGCAGCGTCTTAAAATGGTGGACAGAAACGTGAAGAGAAGGAGAAGGCAGCGTCTTAAAATGGTGGACAGAAACGTGAAGAGAAGGAGAAGGCAGCATCTAAAATGGTGGACAGAAACGTGAAGAGAAGGAGAAGGCAGCGTCTTAAAATGGTGGACAGAAACGTGAAGAGAAGGAGAAGGCAGCGTCTTAAAATGGTGGACAGAAACGTGAAGAGAAGGAGAAGGCAGCGTCTTAAAATGGTGGACAGAAACGTGAAGAGAAGGAGAAGGCAGCGTCTTAAAATGGTGGACAGAAACGTGAAGAGAAGGAGAAGGCAGCGTCTTAAAATGGTGGACAGAAACGTGAAGAGAAGGAGAAGGCAGCGTCTTAAAATGGTGGACAGAAACGTGAAGAGAAGGAGAAGGCAGCGTCTTAAAATGGTGGACAGAAACGTGAAGAGAAGGAGAAGGCAGCGTCTTAAAATGGTGGACAGAAACGTGAAGAGAAGGAGAAGGCAGCGTCTTAAAATGGTGGACAGAAACGTGAAGAGAAGGAGAAGGCAGCGTCTTAAAATGGTGGACAGAAACGTGAAGAGAAGGAGAAGGCAGCGTCTTAAAATGGTGGACAGAAACGTGAAGAGAAGGAGAAGGCAGCGTCTTAAAATGGTGGACAGAAACGTGAAGAGAAGGAGAAGGCAGCGTCTTAAAATGGTGGACAGAAACGTGAAGAGAAGGAGAAGGCAGCGTCTTAAAATGGTGGACAGAAACGTGAAGAGAAGGAGAAGGCAGCGTCTTAAAATGGTGGACAGAAACGTGAAGAGAAGGAGAAGGCAGCGTCTTAAAATGGTGGACAGAAACGTGAAAGAAGGAGAAGGCAGCATCTTAAAATGGTGGACAGAAACGTGAAGAGAAGGAGAAGGCAGTTTATTGTCTTAAAATGGTGGACAGAAACGTGAAGAGAAGGAGAAGGCAGCGTCTTAAAATGGTGGACAGAAACGTGAAGAGAAGGAGAAGGCAGCGTCTTAAAATGGTGGACAGAAACGTGAAGAGAAGGAGAAGGCAGCGTCTTAAAATGGTGGACAGAAACGTGAAGAGAAGGAATGAGAAGGGTGGGTGGAGAAAACGGTTGTTATGCCATAGAAGAAGACAGAGGAAGAAGTAGCAGGGAAAACATGCCATCCATATATACGCCTTCTCATGAGACGGAGAGAGGTGGTTTATTGTAGGAAAACAATAACAACAGGGAAACAAACACTGTCTTCTCATTTCCATAGGAGTCTATAGTCTGTTGGTTAGGAGTCTATAGTCTGTTGGTTAGGAGTCTATAACTTGTTGGTCAGGGGTCTATAGTCTGTTGGTTAGGAGTCTATAGTCTGTTGGTTAGGAGTCTATAACTTGTTGGTCAGGGGTCTATAGTCTGTTGGTTAGGAGTCTATAGTCTGTTGGTTAGGAGTCTATAATTTGTTGGTCAGGGGTCTATAGTCTGTTGGTTAGGAGTCTATGGTCTGTTGGTTCGGAGTCTATAGTCTGTTGGTTAGGAGTCTATAGTCTGTTGGTCAGGGGTCCATAGTCTGTTGGTCAGGAGTCTATAACTTGTTGGTCAGGGGTCTATAGTCTGTTGGTTTGGAGTCTATAGTCTGTTGGTCAGGGGTCTATAGTATGTTGGTCAGGAG
Organism: Oncorhynchus tshawytscha; assembly: GCF_018296145.1. Lineage (NCBI taxonomy): Eukaryota > Metazoa > Chordata > Actinopteri > Salmoniformes > Salmonidae > Oncorhynchus > Oncorhynchus tshawytscha. The sequence continues at coordinate 24,643 of NW_024608037.1, forward strand.
TCTATAACTTGTTGGTCAGGGGTCTATAGTCTGTTGGTTAGGAGTCTATAGTCTGTTGGTTAGGAGTCTATAGCCTGTTGGTTAGGAGTCTATAGTCTGTTGGTTAGAAGTCTATAGTCTGTGGGTTAGGGGTCTATAGTCTGTTGGTTAGGAGTCTATAGTCTGTTGGTTAGGAGTCTATAGTCTGCTGGTCAGGAGTCTATAGTCTGTTGGTTAGGAGTCTATAGTCTGTTGGTTAGGAGTCTATAGTATGTTGGTTAGGAGTCTATAGTCTGTTGGTTAGGAGTCATAGTATGTTGGTTAGGAGTCTATAGTCTGTTGGTTAGGAGTCTATAGTCTGTTGGTTAGGAGTCTATAGTCTGTTGGTTAGGAGTCTATAGTCTGTTGGTTTGGAGTCTATAGTCTGTTGGTTAGGAGTCTATAGTCTGTTGGTTAGGAGTCTATAGTCTGTTGGTTAGGAGTCTATAGTCTGTTGGTTAGGAGTCTATAGTCTGTTGGTTAGGAGTCTATAGTCTGTTGGTTAGGAGTCTATAGTCTGTTGGTTAGGAGTCTATAGTCTGTTGGTTAGGAGTCTATAGTCTGTTGGTTAGGGTCTATAGTCTGTTTGGTCAGGAGTCTATTGTCTGTTGGTTAAAAGTCTATAGTCTGTTGGTTTGGAGTCTATAGTCCATTGGTTAGGGGTCTATAGTCTGTTGGTTAGGAGTCTATAGTCTGTTGGTTTGGAGTCTATAGTCTGTTGGTTAGGAGTCTATAGTCTGTTGGTTTGGAGTCTATAGTCTGTTGGTTAGGAGTCTATAGTCTGTTGGTTAGGAGTCTGTAGTCTGTTGGTTATTGGTCTATAGTCTGTTGGTTAGGATTCTATAGTCTGTTGGTTAGGAGTCTGTAGTCTGTTGGTTATTGGTCTATAGTCTGTTGGTTAGGAATCTATAGTCTGTTGGTTAGGAGTCTGTAGTCTGTTGGTCAGGAGCCTATAGTCTGTTGGTTAGGAGTCTATAGTCTGTTGGTTAGGAGTCTATAGTCTGCTGGTCAGGAGTCTATAGTCTGTTGGTTAGGAGTCTATAGTCTGTTGGTTAGGAGTCTATAGTATGTTGGTTTGGAGTCTATAGTACGTTGGTCTATAGTCTGTTGGTTAGGAGTCTATAGTCTGTTGGTTTGGAGTCTATAGTCTGTTGGTTTGGAGTCTATAGTCTGTTGGTTATGAGCCTATAGTCAGTTGGTTAGGAGTCTATAGTCTGTTGGTTAGGAGCCTATAGTCTGTTGGTTAGGAGTCTGTAGTCTGTTGGTTATTGGTCTATAGTCTGTTGGTTAGGAGTCTATAGTCTGTTGGTTTGGAGTCTATAGTCTGTTGGTTATGAGCCTATAGTCAGTTGGTTAGGAGTCTATAGTCTGTTGGTTAGGAGCCTATAGTCTGTTGGTTAGGAGTCTGTAGTCTGTTGGTTATTGGTCTATAGTCTGTTGGTTAGGAGTCTATAGTCTGTTGGTTAGGAGTCTGTAGTCTGTTGGTCAGGAGCCTATAGTCTGTTGGTTAGTAGTCTGTAGTCTGTTGGTTAGGAATCTATAGTCTGTTTTTTACGTGTCTATAGTTTGTTAGTGCGGAGTCTGTTTTTTAATAGGTCCCAGAGAAATCACAATGTTCCTTGATCGGATTTCAGAATGCTGTGAGTGTTCTAGAAGCAGGTTCAATTATTGACACAACGCTGGTCAGTCGGACTACAGAACAAATGAGATTCTATTTGTTTGTTTCAACCTGTGCTGCAGGTGATGGAGGCTTAACAGCTAAACAAGCCTGCTACAAGGAGTAGTATCAACAGTGCCCGTCAGTGATTCAATGAACGTGCTTTGGACATGAGAGACTGTTCTCTCTCTATTCTCATGCATCGATGTCATGCGTGACTTACTGCAGGTCTGTGTCTGGTCTGTATTCTCTTTTTACTAGTCCTGCTGGTTTTCCCCCTGTGCTCCAGCCTTTTCTATTCTCTTTTTACTAGTCCTGCTGGTTTTCCCCCTGTGCTCCTGCCTTTTCTATTCTCTTTTTACTAGTCCTGCTGGTTTTCCCCCTGTGCTCCAGCCTTTTCTATTCTCTTTTTACTAGTCCTGCTGGTTTTCCCCTGTGCTCCAGCCTTTTCTATTCTCTTTTACTAGTCCTGCTGGTTTTCCCCCTGTGCTCCAGCCTTTTTACTAGTCCTGCTGGTTTTCTTCTCTTTTTACTAGTCCTGCTGGTTTTCCCCCTGTGCTCCAGCCTTTTCTATTCCTTTTACTAGTCCTGCTGGTTTTCCCCCTGTGCTCCAGCCTTTTCTATTCTCTTTTTACTAGTCCTGCTGGTTTTCCCCCTGTGCTCCAGCCTTTTCTATTCTCTTTTTACTAGTCCTGCTGGTTTTCCCCCTGTGCTCCTTCCTTTTCTATTCTCTTTTTACTAGTCCTGCTGGTTTTCCCCCTGCCTTTTCTCCAGCCTGGTTTTTTCTATTCTCTTTTTTCTATTTTTACTAGTCCTGCTGGTTTTCCCCTGTGCTCCTGCCTTTTCTATTCTCTTTTTACTAGTCCTGCTGGTTTTCCCCCTGTGCTCCTGCCTTTTCTATTCTCTTTTTACTAGTCCTGCTGGTTTCCCCCTGTGCTCCTTCCTTTTCTATTCTCCTTTTACTAGTCCTGCTGGTTTTCCCCCTGTGCTCCAGCCTTTTCTATTCTATTCTTTTTACTAGTCCTGCTGGTTTTCCCCCTGTGCTCCTGCCTTTTCTATTCTCTTTTCTGGTTTTTACTAGTCCTGCTGGTTTTCCCCCTGTGCTCCAGCCTTTTCTATTCTCTTTTTACTAGTCCTGCTGGTTTTCCCCCTGTGCCCAGCCTTTTCTATTCTCTTTTTACTAGTCCTGCTGGTTTTCCCCCTGTGCTCCAGCCTTTTCTATTCTCTTTTTACTAGTCCTGCTGGTTTTGACCCTTGCCTGTTTTCTGGACTCTTTTCAGACGTTTTACCTGTGACCCGCCTGCCAGACCGTTTTACCTGCCTTGACCTGCCAGAGAGCCTATGCCTGCCAGACCGATTTACCTGCCCTGACCTCGAGCCTGCCTGCCAGACCGTTTTACCTGCCCTGACCTCGAGCCTGCCTGCCAGACTGTACCTCGAGCCTCCTGGACTCTGCCCTGGACCTCGCCTGCCAGACCGATTTACCTGCCCTGACCTCGAGCCTGCCTGCCAGACCGATTTACCTGCCCTGACCTCGAGCCTGCCTGCCAGACTGTACCTCCTGGACTCTGTACCTGCCCTGACCTCGAGCCTGCCAGACCGATTTACCTGCCCTGACCTCGAGCCTGCCTGCCAGACGATTTACCTGCCCTGACCTCGAGCCTGCCTGCCAGACCGATTTACCTGCCCTGACCTCGAGCCTGCCAGACCGATTTACCTGCCCTGACCTCGAGCCTGCCTGCCAGACCGATTTACCTGCCCTGACCTTGAGCCTGCCTGCCAGACCGTTTTACCTGCCCTGACCTCAAGCCTGCCTGCCAGACTGTACCTCCTGGACTCTGTGACCCGCCTGCCAGACCGATTTACCTGCCCTGACCTCGAGCCTGCCTGCCAGACTGACCTACCTGCCTGACGATTTACCTCCTGTACCTGCCTGCCAGACCGATTTACCTGCCCTGACCTCTGAGCCTGCCTGCCAGACCGATTTACCTGCCCTGACCTCGAGCCTGCCTGCCAGACCGATTTACCTGCCCTGAGCCTGCCTGCCAGACCGATTTACCTGCCCTGACCTCGAGCCTGCCTGCCAGACCGATTTACCTGCCCTGACCTCGAGCCTGCCTGCCTGAGAGCCTGCCTTTACCTGCCCTGACCTCGAGCCTGCCTGCCAGACCGATTTACCTGCCCTGACCTCGAGCCTGCCTGCCAGACCGATTTACCTGCCCTGACCTCAAGCCTGTCTGCCAGACCGTTTTACCTGCCCTGACCTCAGAGCCTGCCTGCCAGACCGATTTACCTGCCCTGACCTCGAGCCTGCCTGCCAGACCGATTTACCTGCCCTGACCTCGAGCCTGATTTACCTGCCTGAGACCAATTTACCTGCCCTGACCTCGAGCCTGCCTGCCAGACCGATTTACCTGCCCTGACCTCAAGCCTGCCTGCCAGACCGTTTTACCTGCCCTGACCTCGAGCCCTGCCAGACCGATTTACCTGCCTGAGAGCCTGCCTGCCGATTTACCTGCCCTGACCTCGAGCCTGCCTGCCAGACCGATTTACCTGCCCTGACCTCGAGCCTGCCTGCCAGACCGATTTACCTGCCCTGACCTGCAGCCTGCCTGCCAGACCGATTTACCTGCCCTGACCTGAGCCTGCCTGCCAGACCGATTTACCTGCCCTGACCTCGAGCCTGCCTGCCAGACCGATTTACCTGCCCTGACCTCGAGCCTGCCTGCCAGACCGATTTACCTGCCCTGACCTCAAGCCTGTACCTGCCAGACCGTTTGCCAGACCGTTTACTACCTGCCTTGCCCTCAGACCATTTAGCCTGCCTGCCAGACCGATTTCTGCCTGCCTGACCGATTTACCTGCCCTGACCTTGAGCCTGCCTGCCAGACCATTTACCTGTCCTGACCTCGAGCCTGCCAGAGACCGATTTACCTGCCCTGACCTCGAGCCTGCCTGCCCCTTACCTGCCCCTCGAGCCTGCCTGCCAGACCGATTTACCTGCCTGACCTGACCTGCCAGACCGATTTACCTGCCCTGACCTCTGACCTCGAGCCTGCCTGCCAGACCGATTTACCTGCCCTGACCTCAAGCCTGTCTGCCAGACCGTTTTACCTGGCTTGACCTGCCAGAGCCTATCTGCCAGACCGATTTACCTGCCCTGACCTCGAGCCTGCCTGCCAGACCGACCTGCCTTTACCTGCCCTGACCTCGAGCCTGTCTGCCAGACCGTTTTACCTGCCCTGACCTCGAGCCTGCCAGAAAGATTTACCTGCCCTGACCTCGAGCCTGCCTGCCAGACCGATTTACCTGCCCTGACCTCGAGCCTGTCTGCCAGACCGTTTTACCTGCCCTGACCTCAAGCCTGCCTGCCAGACTGTATCTCCTGGACTCTGTACCCGCCTGCCAGACCGATTTACCTGCCCTGACCTCAAGCCTGCCTGCCAGACTGTACCTCCTGGACTCTGTACTGGTTTTGACCTTTGACCCTGTCGACCACCATTCTCTTGCCTACCAGACTGTACCTCCTGGACTCTGTACTGGTTTTGACCTTTACCCTGTCCACCACCATTCTCTTGCCTACCCATTTTCTTTGGATTATTAATAAATATCAAAAGACTCAAACCATCTGCCTCCCGTGTCTGCCTCCCGTGTCTGCCTCCCGTGTCTGCCTCCTGTTACCTGTGTCTGTCTCCCGTGTCTGTCTCCCGTGTCTGCCTCTGGGTCTCTGCCTCCCGTGTCTGCCTCCCGTGTCTGCCTCCCTGCCTCCCTGTCTCTCTCCCGTGTCTGCCTCTGGGTCTCTGCCTCCCGTCTCTGCCTCCCGTGTCTGCTTCTGGGTCTCTGAGCCCTCCCATGTCTCTCTCCCGTGTCTGCCTCTGGGTCTCTGCCTCCCGTCTCTGCCTCCCGTGTCTGCTTCTGTGTCTCTGCCTCCCGTGTCTGCCTCTCTCCTCCCGTGTCTGCCTCCCGTGTCTGCCTCTGGGTCTCTGCCTCCCGTGTCTGCCTCCTTTGTCTCCCGTGTCTGCCTCCCGTGTCTGCCTCCCGTGTCTGCCTCCCGTGTCTGCCTCCCTGTCTGCTCTCTGCCTCCCGTGTCTGCCTCCCGTGTCTGCCTCTGGGTCTTTGCCTCCCGTGTCTGCCTCTGGGTCTTTGCCTCCCGTGTCTGCCTCCCGTGTCTGCCTCCCGTGTCTGCCTCCCGTGTCTGCCTCCCTGTGTCTCTGCCTCCCGTGTCTGCCTCCCGTGTCTGCCTCCCGTGTCTGCCTTCTGGGCCTCTGCCTCCCGTGTCTGCCTCCCGTGTCTGCCTCCCCTGTGTCTGCCTCCCGTGTGTCTGCCTCCCGTGTCTGCCTCCCGTGTCTGCCTCCCTCTGCCTCCCCCTGTGTCTGCCTCCCGTGTCTGCCTCCCGTGTCTGCCTCCCGTGTCTGCCTCCCGTGTCTGCCTCCCGTGTCTGCCTCCCGTGTCTGCCTCTGTCTGCCTCCCGTGTCTGCCTCGTGTCTGCCTCTTTGCCTCCCGTGTCTGCCTCCCGTGTCTGCCTCCCGTGTCTGCCTCCCGTGTCTGCCTCCCGTGTCTGCCTCCCGTGTCTGCCTCCCTGTCTGCCTCCCGTGTCTGCCTCCCGTGTCTGCCTCCCGTGTCTGCCTCCTGGGTCTTTGCCTCCCGTGTCTGCCTCCCGTGTCTGCCTCCCGTGTCTGCCTCCCGGGTCTGCCTCCCGTGTCTGCCTCCCGTGTCTGCCTCCCGTGTCTGCCTCCCGTGTCTGCCTCCCGTGTCTGCCTCCCGTGTCTGCCTCCCGTGTCTGCCTCCCGTGTCTGCCTCCCGTGTCTGCCTCCCGTGTCTGCCTCCCGTGTCTGCCTCCCGTGTCTGCCTCCGTGTCTGCCTCCGTGTCTGCCTCCCGTGTCTGCCTCCCGTGTCTGCCTCTGGGTCTCTGCCTCCCGTGTCTGCCTCCCGTGTCTGCCTCCCGTGTCTGGGTGTCTGCCTCCCGTGTCTGCCTCCCGTGTCTGCCTCCCGTGTCTGCCTCCCGTGTCTGCCTCCCGTGTCTGCCTCCCGTGTCTGCCTCCCGTGTCTGCCTCCCGTGTGCCTCTGCCTGCCTCCCGTGTCTGCCTCCCGTGTCTGCCTCCCGTGCCTCCCTGCCTCCCGTGTCTGCCTCCCGTGTCTGCCTCCCGTGTCTGCCTCCTTGTGCCCTTAAACCCGTAGCTGTAAACAGCTTTGTTATTGTTAGAACTGCAGAACAAGAACCAAAACAAAGACAGGGGTCAAAGTGACTGCATCCCCTGTTTTCAGGATTCCAACACCCTCCCATTACGAGGATAACGACACTAAGCCTTCATCTACAATTCTATACAATTAAACAGTTGAGATATACTATATTGATGCTAGCTATATACAGTTAAACAGTTCAGATATACTATATATGCTAGCTATATACAGTTAAACAGTTCAGATATAGCTATATACAGTTAAACAGCTGAGATATACTATATAGCTATATACAGTTAAACAGCTGAGATATACTATATATGCTAGCTATATACAGTTAAACAGCTGAGATATACTATATTGAATTGTAGCTAGCTATATGCAGTTAAACTGTTGAGATATACTATAAAGCTATATACAGTTAAACAGCTGAGATATACTATATATGCTAGCTATATACAGTTAAACAGCTGAGATATACTATATTGCTATATACAGTTAAACAGCTGAGCTAGCTATATACAGTTAAACTGTTGAGATATACTATATATGCTAGCTATATACAGTTAAACAGCTGAGATATACTATATTGATGCTAGCTATATACAGTTAAACAGCTGAGATATACTATATTGATGCTAGCTATATACAGTTAAACAGCTGAGTTATAATTTATTCATGTATGTTCCTTCAGTCCACAGAAATGTTTTTTTAAAGACATCAGATGGACTCCAGTGTTTGTCAACAACATCCTCCTCTCTCCCTTCCCTTCCTTTCTTTTCAGTCTGTTTGTTTTGGGGGATAACCGCTAAACACCATCTTACCAAACATGGCCGTGGTGAACATCTTCCTGCCTGTGGTTAGTAATGTATAGCCTGTACGTATCAAAGACGACAGGCGACGAAAGGCAGGTCCATTTAACATGCTCTTTGTGATGCCTTGAATGATAGAAGGGCCTTTTAAGAAAACACATGAGAGGGAGTGAAAGAAAGAGAGAGAGCGCGAGAGAGAGAGATGGAAAGAAAAGAGAGAGATGGAAAGAGAGAGAGAGAGAGAGAGCGAGAGAGCGGGTAAGAGAAAGTGAAAAAGAGAGAGAGAGAGTGAAAGAGGGGGATTGAGATTGTGAAAGTGAAAGAGAGAGAGAGAGAGATAATGTATATATATATATATATATATATATATATATAGAGAGAGAGAGAGAGAGAGAGAGAGAGAGAGAGAGAGAGAGAGAGATAATGTATATATATATAGAGAGAGCGAGAGGGGGATTGAGAGAGCGAGAGAGAGAGATAATATATATATAGAGAGAGTGAGAGAGAGAGATAATATATATATAGAGAGAGGGGGATTGAGAGAGAGAGATAATATATATATGGGGTATATATATATATATATATATATATATATATATATATATAGAGAGAGAGAGAGAGAGAGAGAGAGAGAGAGAGAGGGGGATTGAGAGAGAGATAATATATATATGGGGGTATATATATATATATAGATAGAGAGAGAGAGAGAGAGAGAGAGAGAGAGAGAGAGAGGGGATTGTGAGAGAGAGAGAGAGAGAGAGAGAGAGAGAGAGAGAGAGAGAGGGGGATTGAGAGAGAGAGAGAATATATAGAGAGAGGGGTATAGATATATATATATATATATATATATATAGAGAGAGTGAGAGAGAGAGAAATATATATATAGAGAGAGAGAGAGAGAGAGAGAGAGAGAGAGAGAGAGAGAGAGAGAGAGAGAGAGAGAGAGAGAGAGAGAGAGAGAGAGAGAGAGAGAGAGAGAGAGAGAGAGAGAGAGAGAGAGAGAGAGAGAGAGAGAGAGAGAGAGAGAGAGAGAGAGAGAGAGAGAGAGAGAGAGAGAGAGAGAGAGAGAGAGAGAGAGAGAGAGAGAGAGAGACAGAGAGAGAGAGAGAGAGAGAGAGAGAGAGAGAGAGAGAGAGGGGATTGAGAGAGAGAGAGAGAGAGAGAGAGAGAGAGAGAGAGAGAGAGAGAGAGAGAGAGAGAGAGAGAGAGAGAGAGAGAGAGAGACAGAGAGAGAGAGAGAGAGAGAGAGAGAGAGAGAGAGAGAGAGAGAGAGAGAGAGAGTGAGAGAGAGAGAGAGAGAGAGAGAGAGAGAGAGAGAGAGAGGGATTGAGAGAGAGAGAGAGAGAGAGAAAGAAAGAGATAATATACACTGCTCAAAAAAATAAAGGGAACACTTAAACAACACAATGTAACTCCAAGTCAATCACACTTCTGTGAAATCAAACTGTCCACTTAGGAAGCAACACTGACTGACAATACATTTCACATGCTGTTGTGCAAATGGAATAGACAACAGGTGGAAATTATAGGCATTTAGCAAGACACCCCCAATAAAGGAGTGGTTCTGCAGGTGGTGACCACAGACCACTTCTCAGTTCCTATGCTTCCTGGCTGATGTTTTGGTCACTTTTGAATGCTGGCGGTGCTTTCACTCTAGTGGTAGCATGAGACGGAGTCTACAACCCACACAAGTGGTTCAGGTAGTGCAGCTCATCCAGGATGGCACATCAATGCGAGCTGTGGCAAGAAGGTTTGCTGTGTCTGTCAGCGTAGTGTCCAGAGCATGGAGGCGCTACCAGGAGACAGGCCAGTACATTAGAAGACGTGGAGGAGGCCGTAGGAGGGCAACAACCGCCTCAAATGAAGTTTAACAGGATTGATCTGGTTCCCTCTCCTCATAACTCTTATGTAAAATGAACTAACCTTATAATATCTCTGGTAGAAAGATATAACATTTACATATGGAGGCTAGCTAGTTGTGTAAGGCTGATAATTGTGTGCTGCCACTTCCCATGGTATCCACCAGAGGAGGCTGGAGGGAGGAGCTATAGGAGGACGGGCTCATTGTATTGGCTGGAATGGAATCAATGTAACTGTATAAACAACATTAAACACATGGAAAGCACATGTCTAGCTTTTCCCCCCAGCCTCCTCTGGTATACAGATTAGGTTTAAAAACTCTGTGGATCAGACTGTGGATCAGACTGTGGATTAGACTGTGGATTAGACTGTGGATCAGACTGTGGATTAGACTGTGGATCAGACTGTGGATTAGACTGTGGATCAGACTGTGGATCAGACTGTGGATTAGACTGTGGATCAGACTGTGGATTAGACTGTGGAACAGACTGTGGATTAGACTGTGGATTAGACTGTGGATTAGACTGTGGATCAGACTGTGGATTAGACTGTGGATCAGACTGGAACAGACTGTGGATTAGACTGTGGATTAGACTGTGGAACAGACTGTAGATCAGACTGTGGATCAGACTGTGGATCAGACTGTGGATCAGACTGTGGATTAGACTGTGGATCAGACTGTGGATTAGACTGTGGATCAGACTGTGGAACAGACTGTGGATCAGACTGTGGATTAGACTGTGGATCAGACTGTGGAACAGACTGTGGATTAGACTGTGGATTAGACTGTGGAACAGACTGTAGATCAGACTGTGGATTAGACTGTGGATTAGACTGTGGATCAGACTGTGGATTAGACTGTGGATCAGACTGTGGATCAGACTGTGGACCAGACTGTGGATCAGACTGTGGATTAGACTGTGGATCAGACTGTAGATCAGACTGTGGAACACACTGTAGATCAGACTGTGGATCAGACTGTGGATCAGACTGTGGATCAGACTGTGGAACAGACTGTGGATCAGACTGTGGATCAGACTGTGGATTAGACTGTGGATCAGACTGTGGATCAGACTGTGGATCAGACTGTGGATCACACTGTGATTAGACTGTGGATCAGACTGTGGATTATACTGTGGATCAGACTGTGGATCAGACTGTGATATTATTGTGTATGCATTTGAAAATATTTATACTTTTGGATGGATTAGGCAGTACATGAACCTGATAGATAGAGATAGAGGATGGATGAATGGATGAGGCAGTACATGTAACTGATAGATAGAGATAGAGGATGGATGATGCAGTACATGTAACTGACAGATAGAGATAGAGGATGGATGAGGAGTACATGACTGACAGATAGAGATAGAGGATGGATGGATGGATGGATGGATGGATGGATGGATGAGGCAGTACATGTAACTGACAGATAGAGATAGAGGATGGATGATGCAGTACATGTAACTGATAGATAGAGATAGAGGATGGATGGATGGATGAGGCAGTACATGTAACTGACAGATAGATATAGAGGATGGATGAATGCAGTACATGTACCTGACAGATAGAGATAGAGGATGGATGATGCAGTACATGTAACTGATAGATAGAGATAGAGGATGGATGAGGCAGTACATGTAACTGACAGATAGAGATAGAGGATGGATGAGGCAGTACATGTAACTGACAGATAGAGATAGAGTTTGGATGAGGCAGTACATGTAACTGACAGATAGGGATAGAGATGGATGGATGGATGGATGAGGCAGTACATGTAACTGACAGATAAAGATAGAGGATGGATGGATAGATGAGGCAGTACATGTAACTGATAGATAGAGATAGAGGATGGATGAGGCAGTACATGTAACTGACAGATAGAGATAGAGGATGGATGATGCAGTACATGTAACTGATAGATAGAGATAGAGGATGGATGGATGGATGGATAGAGATAGAGGATGGATGAATGCAGTACATGTAACTGACAGATAGAGATAGAGGATGGATGAATGCAGTACATGTAACTGATAGATAGAGATAGAAGATGGATGAATGCAGTACATGTAACTGACAGATAGAGATAGAGGATGGATGAGGCAGTACATGTAACTGATAGATAGAGATAGAGGATGGATGGATGGATGAGGCAGTACATGTAACTGACAGATAGAGATAGAGGATGGATGAGGCAGTACATGTAACTGATAGATAGAGATAGAGGATGGATGGATGGATGGATGGATGAGGCAGTACATGTAACTGACATATAAAGATAGAGGATGGATGAGGCAGTACATGTAACTGACAGATAGAGATAGAGGATGGATGAGGCAGTACATGTAACTGATAGATAGAGATAGAGGATGGATGGATGGATGGATGAGGCAGTACATGTAACTGACAGATAGAGATAGAGGATGGATGAAGGCAGTACATGTAACTGACAGATAGAGATAGAGGATGGATGAGGCAGTACATGTAACTGACAGATAGAGATAGAGGATGGATGAAGGCAGTACATGTAACTGATAGATAGAGATAGAGGATGGATGAATGGATGAGGCAGTACATGTAACTGACAGATAGAGATAGAGGATGGATGAGGCAGTACATGTAACTGATAGATAGAGATAGAGGATGGATGGATGGATGGATGAGGCAGTACATGTAACTGATAGATAGAGATAGAGGATGGATGGATGGATGGATGGATGGATGGATGGATGAGGCAGTACATGTACCTGACATATAGATATAGAGGATGGATGAATGCAGTACATGTAACTGATAGATAGAGATAGAAGATGGATGAATGCAGTACATGTAACTGACAGATAGAGATAGAGGATGGATGAGGCAGTACATGTAACTGATAGATAGAGATAGAGGATGGATGGATGGATGAGGCAGTACATGTAACTGATAGATAGAGATAGAGGATGGATGGATGGATGAGGCAGTACATGTAACTGACAGATAGAGATAGAGGATGGATGAGGCAGTACATGTAACTGATAGATAGAGATAGAGGATGGATGAGGCAGTACATATACCTGATAGATAGAGATAGAGGATGGATGAGGCAGTACATATACCTGACAGATAGAGATAGAGGATGGATGGATGAGGCAGTACATATACCATCATATAGAGATAGAGGATGGATGAGGCAGTACATGTACCCGACATATAGAGATAGAGGATGGATGGATGGATGCAGTACATGTACCTGACATATAGAGATAGAGGATGGATGGATGCAGTACATGTACCTGACATATAGAGATAGAGGATGGATGGATGCAGTACATGTACCTGACATATAGAGATAGAGAATGGATGGATGAGGCAGTACATATACCTGACATATAGAGATAGAGGATGGATGGATGCAGTACATGTACCTGACATATAGAGATAGAGGATGGATGGATGCAGTACATGTAACTGACAGATAGAGATAGAGGATGGATGGATGCAGTACATGTAACTGATAGATAGAGATAGAGGATGGATGGATGGATGAGGCAGTACATATACCTGACATATAGAGATAGAGGATGGATGGATGCAGTACATGTACCTGACATATAGAGATAGAGGATGGATGAGGCAGTACATATACCTGACATATAGAGATAGAGAATGGATGGATGAGGCAGTACATATACCTGACATATAGAGATAGAGGATGGATGGATGCAGTACATATACCTGACAGATAGAGATAGAGAATGGATGGATGAGGCAGTACATATACCTTACAGATAGAGATAGAGAATGGATGGATGAGGCAGTACATATACCTGACAGATAGAGATAGAGAATGGATGGATGAGGCAGTACATATACCTGACATATAGAGATAGAGGATGGATGGATGCAGTACATATACCTGACATATAGAGATAGAGGATGGATGCAGTACATATACCTGACATATAGAGATAGAGAATGGATGGATGCAGTACATGTACCTGACATATAGAGATAGAGGATGGATGGATGCAGTACATATACCTGATAGATAGAGATAGAGGATGGATGAGGCAGTACATATACCTAACATATAGAGATAGAGGATGGATGGATGCAGTACATGTACCTGACATATAGAGATAGAGGATGGATGGATGCAGTACATGTACCTGACATATAGAGATAGAGGATGGATGGATGCAGTACATGTACCTGACATATAGAGATAGAGGATGGATGGATGCAGTACATGTACCTGACATATAGAGATAGAGGATGGATGGATGCAGTACATATACCTGACATATAGAGATAGAGGATGGATGGATGCAGTACATGTACCTGACATATAGAGATAGAGGATGGATGGATGCAGTACATATACCTGATAGATAGAGATAGAGGATGGATGAGGCAGTACATATACCTAACATATAGAGATAGAGGATGGATGGATGCAGTACATGTACCTGACATATAGAGATAGAGGATGGATGGATGCAGTACATGTACCTGACATATAGAGATAGAGGATGGATGGATGCAGTACATGTACCTGACATATAGAGATAGAGGATGGATGGATGGATGGATGGATGCAGTACATGTACCTGACATATAGAGATAGAGGATGGATGGATGCAGTACATATACCTGACATATAGAGATAGAGGATGGATGGATGCAGTACATATACCTGACATATAGAGATAGAGGATGGATGGATGCAGTACATATACCTGACAGATAGAGATAGAGGATGGATGGATGCAGTACATATACCTGACAGATAGAGATAGAGGATGGATGGATGCAGTACATATACCTGACATATAGAGATAGAGGATGGATGATGCAGTACATGTACCTGACATATAGAGATAGAGGATGGATGGATGCAGTACATGTACCTGACATAGAGATAGGATGGATGGATGCAGTACATATACCTGACAGATAGAGATAGAGGATGGATGGATGGATGCAGTACATGTACCTGACATATAGAGATAGAGGATGGATGGATGCAGTACATATACCTGACAGATAGAGATAGAGGATGGATGGATGCAGTACATGTACCTGACATATAGAGATAGAGGATGGATGAGGCAGTACATATACCTGACAGATAGAGATAGAGAATGGATGGATGAGGCAGTACATATACCTGACATATAGAGATAGAGGATGGATGGATGCAGTACATGTACCTGACATAGAGGATGGATGGATGCAGTACATGTACCTGACATATAGAGATAGAGGATGGATGGATGCAGTACATGTACCTGACATATAGAGATAGAGGATGGATGGATGCAGTACATATACCTGACATATAGAGATAGAGGATGGATGGATGCAGTACATGTACCTGACATAGAGGATGGATGGATGCAGTACATGTACCTGACATATAGAGATAGAGGATGGATGGATGCAGTACATGTACCTGACATATAGAGATAGAGGATGGATGGATGCAGTACATATACCTGACATATAGAGATAGAGGATGGATGGATGCAGTACATGTACCTGACATAGAGGATGGATGGATGCAGTACATGTACCTGACATATAGAGATAGAGGATGGATGGATGCAGTACATATACCTGACATATAGAGATAGAGGATGGATGGATGCAGTACATGTACATATACCTGACATATAGAGATAGAGGATGGATGGATGCAGTACATATACCTGACATATAGAGATAGAGGATGGATGGATGCAGTACATATACCTGACATATAGAGATAGAGAATGGATGGATGCAGTACATGTACCTGACATATAGAGATAGAGGATGGATGGATGCAGTACATATACCTGATAGATAGAGATAGAGAATGGATGGATGCAGTACATGTACCTGACAGATAGAGATAGAGGATGGATGGATGCAGTACATATACCGGACAATACATCACAGGCAATTGCTGCTTAGTTAATAGTAGGACAAACGGATTAACAAATTAAAACCTTTTTTAATATTATATAAGAACACGATCAACAAACTGTTCATTACATTTTTGGGGGTGAAATAACAGCTACCTCTCAGTCTCTCAATCTTATGATATTTTTTCCTTATTTTCCTCATCTGCAGAATGGCTGAATGTGTTTAAATATTACATGCGATCCCTTTCGGGTTTTTAAATAATTAAAAGGGCTAGAGCTATGGATTTAGATGAGATGTTTTCAGTCTATGGGAAAGGGAGTAAGGCTCTGCCCTGCGGAGAGGATATCATGTCAGAACAAAGATACAACCTTTAGTGAAACAATCAACTATTCACATCGATCTTGTCAGAAATAATAATGTATACAAATATATTTAAAAAAACATTCTGTGTCCCAAATGGAATCCCTTTCCCTATATAATGCACTACTTTAGACCAGAGCCCTATAGAACCCTATTCCCTATATAATGCACTACTTTAGACCAGAGCCCTATAGAACCCTATGCCCTATATAGTGCACTACTTTAGACCAGGGCCCTATAGAACCCTATTCCCTATATAGTACACTACTTTAGACCCTATTCCCTATAGTGCACTACTTTAGACCAGGGCCCTATAGAACCCTATTCCCTATATAGTACACTACTTTAGACCAGGGCCCTATAGAACCCTATTCCCTATATAGTACACTACTTTAGACCAGAGCCCTATAGAACCACATTCCCTATATATAGTGCACTACTTTAAACCAGAGCCCTATAGAACCACATTCCCTATATAGTGCACTACTTGACCAGGGCCCAAAGGGAATAGAATATATGTAGGGAGTAAAGTGCCATTTAGGAATTCACTCTGTAGCCCTACAGCCATAGCTACATAACGAGCCTGTGTGTGTGTGTGTGTGTGTGTGTGTGTGTGTGTGTGTGTGTGTGTGTGTGTGTGTGTGTGTGTGTGTGTGTGTGTGTGTGTGTGTGTGTGTGTGTGTGTGTGTGTTAGCTACCTTGCTTCGTTCTAGTCAAGGCATCCATCTAGCCACTCTGCATCAACGAGAGCAGAAATGATTCCTGTTGACACGTAGGCCTGAGGCTTGTCTTTCTCTGGCCTGTTTGACTGACAGTCCAAACCTCTCCGTACTTCGCGTTGTATCCGTACTGAGGTACTGTTTTGTTGCTCCTTGGCTACCTGCCAAACCATTTCTGCTTTTTACTCTTAATAACTATTTAATGAAACTCTGTATTTCACAAGTTTTACCAAAATCTTAGTTTTGTCTTCACACACAACTTTTTTTAAATCCACTTTTTCACCCCGGACTCTTTATCTGGACTGTAGATCTGCAGGGCCTACTCCGACCAGAAAAAGGCAAAGTACCATTATTAATTCTAATTACAGTCACTGTACTCTTAATATACAGGAGAACCATCGCCTTATCGTGAAAATAGCCAAGTTGCAAAAGCTCGGCTTCAGATGCAATCGTGACGCAAGGGATGAAACACTCTCTGTGACCCCAGTACATACAGGTAGTGGTGTTAATCCCCTTGAACAGTCTCTACAGACAGACAATTTTTCTCATGGAATCTGGAAAGAAATTCTGTCAGAATGCTCATCCAGTGTCCCTCATTCAGGCGATAGAAACGCTCAATCGGTTTTCCACACTAAGCAAGGAGTCAGTCAGAGACGGAGCATTCTCAGGTCTCTCTTCTACAGTTACGGGGTATTAGCTCCCTCCACCTACAGGGTATTAGCTCCCTCCACCTACTGGGTATTAGCTCCTCTGACTACGGGGTATTAGCTCCCTCCACCTACAGGGTATTAGCTCCCTCCACCTACAGGGTATTAGCTCCCTCCACCTACTGCTCCCTCCACCTACGGGGTATTAGCTCCCTCCACCTACAGGGTATTAGCTTCCCTCCACCTACAGGGTATTAGCTCCCTCCACCTACAGGGTATTAGCTCCCTCCACCTGACTACCGGGGTATTAGCTCCCCTCCACCTACTACAGGGTATTAGCTCCCTCCACCTACAGGGTATTAGCTCCCTCCACCTACAGGGTATTAGCTACGGGTATTAGCTCCCTCCACCTCTGCTCCCTCCACCTACTGGGCTCCCTCCACCTACAGGGTAGCTCCCTCTGACTACGGGCTATTAGCTCCCTCCACCTACAGGGCTATTAGCTCCCTCCACCTACTCCACCTACAGGGTATTAGCTCCCTCCACCTACAGGGTATTAGCTCCCTCCACCTACAGGGTATTAGCTCCCTCCACCTACAGGGGGTATTAGCTCCCTCCACCTACAGGGTATTAGCTCCCTCCACCTACAGGGTATTAGCTCCCTCCACCTACAGGGTATTAGCTCCCTCCACCTACAGGGTATTAGCTCCCTCCACCTACAGGGTATTAGCTCCCTCCACCTACAGGGTATTAGCTCCCTCCACCTCCCTCCGGGGTATTAGCTCCCTCCACCTACAGGGTATTAGCTCCCTCCACCTATGGGGTATTAGCTCCCTCCACCTACGGGGTATTAGCTCCCTCCACCTACGGGGTATTAGCTCCCTCCACCTACAGGGGGGCTCCCTCCACCTACGGGGTATTAGCTCCCTCCACCTACAGGGTATTAGCTCCCTCCACCACCTCCCTCCACCTACGGGGTATTAGCTCCCTCCACCCTAGCTCCCTCCACCTACGGGGTATTAGCTCCCTCCACCTACGGGGTATTAGCTCCCTCCACCTACAGGGTATTAGCTCCCTCCACCTACGGGGTATTAGCTCCCTCCACCTACGGGGTATTAGCTCCCTCCAGCGGGGTATTAGCTCCCTCCACCTACAGGGTATTAGCTCCCTCCACCGACAGGGTATTAGCTCCCTCCACCTACGGGGTATTAGCTCCCTCCACCTACAGGCTATTAGCTCCCTCCACCTACAGGGTATTAGCTCCCTCCACCTAAATCAGTTACCTTTCTAACTGAAACTCTAAACTTAACGTTGCACAGCAACTCACTGCCTTCCTGAAGACAAATAATGTATATGAAACGTGTGATTCTGGTTTTAAGACCCCATCATAGCACTGAGACTGCACTTGTGAAGGTGGTAAATGACCCTTTAATGACATCAGACCAAGGCTCTGCATCTGTCCTCCTGCTCCTAGACCTTAGTGCTGCTTTCGACACCATCGATCACCACATTCTGTAGGAGAGACTGGAAACCCAAATTGGTCTTCACGGACAAGTTCTGGCCTGGTTTAGATAGTTCTGGCCCGGTTTAGATAGTTCTGGCCCGGTTTAGATAGTTCTGACCTGGGCCCGGTAGATAGTTCTGACCTGGTTTAGATAGTTCTGACCTGGTTTAGATAGTTCTGGCCTGGTGGAGATAGTTCTGGCCTGGTTTAGATAGTTCTGGCCTGGTTTAGATAGTTCTGGCCTGGTGGAGATAGTTCTGGCCTGGTTTAGATGGAGATAGTTCTGGCCTGGTTTAGATAGTTCTGACCTGGTTTAGATAGTTCTGGCCTGGTGGAGATAGTTCTGGCCTGGTTTAGATAGTTCTGGCCTGGTTTAGATAGTTCTGACCTGGTTTAGATAGTTCTGGCCTGGTGGAGATAGTTCTGACCTGGTTTAGATAGTTCTGACCTGGTTTAGATAGTTCTGACCTGGTTTAGATAGTTCTGGCCTGGCCTGGTGGAGATCCTATCTGTCAGAAAGATATCAGTTGGTATCTGTGAATGGTTGGTCCTCTGACAAATCAATGGTACGTTCTGGTGTTCCTAAAGGTTTTGTTTTATCAGTGGTGTTATGTACTACTTAAGTAGTACATTACAAATACAAAAAATACATTTCAACTCAGTTTAAACTCAGTTTAGCACTCCTTTTTTTTTGTTTTTGTATACAAATATATTAAGGTGTTCTCAACTGGCCTACCTGCTTAAATAAAGGTGTTCTCAACTAGCCTACCTGGTTAAATAAAGGTGTTCTCAACTAGCCTACCTGGTTAAATAAAGGTGTTCTCAACTAGTCTACCTGGTTAAATAAAGGTGTTCTCAACTAGCCTACCTGGTTAAATAAAGGTGTTCTCAACTAGCCTACCTGGTTAAATAAAGGTGTTCTCAACTAGTCTACCTGGTTAAATAAAGGTGTTCTCAACTAGCCTACCTGGTTAAATAAAGGTGTTCTCAACTGGCCTACCTGGTTAAATAAAGGTGTTCTCAACTAGCCTACCTGGTTAAATAAAGGTGTTCTCAACTAGCCTACCTGGTTAAATAAAGGTGTTCTCAACTAGCCACCTGGTTAAATAAAGGTGTTCTCAACTAGCCTAACTGGTTAAATAAAGGTGTTCTCAACTAGCCTACCTGGTTAAATAAAGGTGTTCTCAACTGGCCTACCTGGTTAAATAAAGGTGTTCTCAACTAGCCTACCTGGTTAAATAAAGGTGTTCTCAACTAGCCTACCTGGTTAAATAAAGGTGTTCTCAACTAGCCTACCTGGTTAAATAAAGGTGTTCTCAACTAGCCTAACTGGATAAATAAAGGTGTTCTCAACTAGCCTACCTGGTTAAATAAAGGTGTTCTCAACTAGCCTACCTGGTTAAATAAAGGTGTTCTCAACTAGCCTACCTGGTTAAATAAAGGTGTTCTCAACTGGCCTACCTGGTTAAATAAAGGTGTTCTCAACTAGCCTACCTGGTTAAATAAAGGTGTTCTCAACTAGCCTACCTGGTTAAATAAAGGTGTTCTCAACTAGCCTACCTGGTTAAATAAAGGTGTTCTCAACTAGCCTAACTGGTTAAATAAAGGTGTTCTCAACTAGCCTACCTGGTTAAATAAAGGTGTTCTCAACTGGCCTACCTGGTTAAATAAAGGTGTTCTCAACTAGCCTACATGGTTAAATAAAGGTGTTCTCAACTAGCCTACCTGGTTAAATAAAGGTGTTCTCAAAGCCTACCTGGTTAAATAAAGGTGTTCTCAACTAGCCTACCTGGTTAAATAAAGGTGTTCTCAACTAGCCTACCTGGTTAAATAAAGGTGTTCTCAACTGGCCTACCTGGTTAAATAAAGGTGTTCTCAACTAGCCTACATGGTTAAATAAAGGTGTTCTCAACTAGCCTACCTGGTTAAATAAAGGTGTTCTCAACTAGCCTACCTGGTTAAATAAAGGTGTTCTCAACTAGCCTACCTGGTTAAATAAAGGTGTTCTCAACTAGCCTACCTGGTTAAATAAAGGTGTTCTCAACTAGCCTACCTGGTTAAATAAAGGTGTTCTCAACTAGCCTACCTGGTTAAATAAAGGTGTTCTCAACTGGCCTACCTGGTTAAATAAAGGTGTTCTCAACTGGCCTACCTGGTTAAATAAAGCTGTTCTCAACTAGCCTACCTGGTTAAATAAAGGTGTTGTCAACTAGCCTGCCTGGTTAAATAAAGGTGTTCTCAACTAGCCTACCTGGTTAAATAAAGGTGTTCTCAACTGGCCTACCTGGTTAAATAAAGGTGTTCTCAACTAGCCTACCTGGTTAAATAAAGGTGTTCTCAACTGGCCTACCTGGTTAAATAAAGGTGTTCTCAACTAGCCTACCTGGTTAAATAAAGGTGTTCTCAACTGGCCTACCTGGTTAAATAAAGGTGTTCTCAACTAGCCTACCTGCTTAAATAAAGGTGAAATATTTTTTACAAAAAAAAATGTTTTTTAACTGTACTTTACTATTTGTATTTTTGGCAATTTTTACTTTAACTCCACTACATTCCTATGTAAAATAATGTCATTTTACTCCTTTACATTCCTATGTAAAATAATGTACTTTTAACTCCACTACAT
>NW_024608038.1:0-20000 GCF_018296145.1 Oncorhynchus tshawytscha
GTGATACGTATAGTAATACAAATGTGAGGATATTTATAGTATAAATTATGGTGGGGCAATTATGTAATAAATCTTGAGGGGGTTGTTATATGGACAATATACCATGGGAGGCTATTCTTACGCACGATGCAACGTGGAGTGCCTGTATACTACAGTCCTTTGCCATTGTATATTGTCCATATACCACAAACCCCGTAGGTGCCTATTACATTATTTTTTTTAGAAGAGTAAATATAAATATTTTGTCATGCCCGTGTTATACGGTCTGATATACCAAGGCTTTCAGCCAATCAACATTCAGGGCTCGGACCACCTAGTTCATAATGCAGCGAAAGTGTGCAGAAACAGACAGGTCATGTAGCAGCGTCATTAGAGGAGGAGCAATGTTTATGACGAGGTATCTTCACTGTATTCTACAGTGGGGGTGATGTACCTAGTTGAGTTCCGTTGATAACTCAGACTCTCTGTGTGTGTGTGTGTGTGTGTGTGTGTACGCTTGTGTGTGTGTGTGTGTGTCTGTAGGAGCTTTTCAGCAGGCTGGGCACGACAGTTGGTACACAAATCTTCTGAGACGTTGGTTTCTCCTTTGCAGTAGATCATTGAGAAAACTCTAGACGCTCAAAGCCAAATCACCATCTTTATGAACAACAAACTCTCACCGTCTCACTGCAGATTTAGACAACAAACATAAAATGTTTTGAGGCCCTGGTTTCTCCTCCTGCTCAGCATGATTTTGGTTTGCGAGAAATTGACGCCTCACAAGTCCTCAGCTAGCAGCTTCATTAAATATTACCCACAAAACACCAGTCTTAACATCAACAGTGAAGAGGCGACTCCGGCATGCTGGCCTTCTAGGCAGAGTTCCTCTGTCCAGTGTCTGTGTTATTTTAACCATCTTAATCTTTTATTTTTATTGGCCAGTGTTACGGATACAGTTATCCTGTGTGTGTGTGTGTGTGTATCCTGTGTGTGTGTGTGTGTGTGTGTGTGTGTATCCTGTGTGTGTGTGTATCCTGTGTGTGTGTATCCTGTGTGTGTGTGTATCCTGTGTGTGTGTGTATCCTGTGTGTGTGTGTGTGTGTATCCTGTGTGTGTGTGTGTGTGTATCCTGTGTGTGTGTGTGTATCCTGTGTGTGTGTGTATCCTGTGTGTGTGTTTCTTTTCTCTCCTTCTCCCCTCACAGGTGAAAATCATCACTCCCCAATCAGACAACAATCAATCATCAATCAGAAGACACACCTCCTCCTATTTCCTACCCAATCACAGTTCCTTTCCCTTGGTTTAAAAACCCCATCAGTTGTTTGCTCAAGAGCTCAATCTCTCTGTAAATGCCATGTCTGTAGGTCTCTGTGTTTCACTCTCGCTTTGTGTCTTAACCTCTCTTTTGTTTGAGCACCTCCATAGCACTTTGTCATCACCTGTGAGTATTGTTTTAGGTTATGGTGTTTGTTTGTTGCTGGTGGGAAAAGGGGAAACCAAGACAAGTCGCCCATGGGCATACACTACCCGTAGGTGAACTTTGTTAAATACACTAGTTAGAACTGGGCGGACCACCCACTGTATTTTGGTTAGTTAGTTAGCTGTTGTTAAAGTAGGCTAGTCTAGCTTAGGGGTGTTTTTGTATATTTATTGTTTCTTTCCTTGGGTCCAGCTCAGCCCCTTTTCCTGCTCCCCACCCCCCATTACCGTGTTTATAAATAAACCTGGAGTTTGACGGTAGATTTCTGTTGTCGTGGTTATTTCGTTCACACTTTTACTTTGTCACAATAATCATTTGCATGAGTTATGTTACGGGTCTCATTACCATCCCCCCCTAGACTGTCGGGCCAAAAGGGATTCGTAACAGCCAGTCTGAGATATGGCTTGTTCTTTGCAACTCTGCCAGTAAGGCCAGCATCCCGGAGTCTCCTCTTCACTGTTGATGTTGAGACTGCTGTTTTGCAGGTACTGAAGCTGCCAGTTGAGGAATTGTGAGGCATCTGTTTCTCAAACTATACACTCTAATTTACTTGTTCGCTTGCTCAGTTGTGCACTGGGCCCTCATTACTCTTTCTATTCTGGTGTGAGCCAGTTTGCGCTGTTCTGTGACGGAATAGTACAGAGCGTTGAACGAGATCTACATTTCTCAGAACAAGAACAGACTGACTAGTTTCAGAAGAAAGTATTTGTTTCTGGCCATTTTGAGCCTGTAATCAAACCCACAAATGCTGATGCTCCAGGTACTCAACTAGTCTAAAGAAGGCTAGATTTATTTCTTCTTTAAACAGCACAAGAGTTTTCAGCTGTGCTAACATAATTGCAAAAGGGTTTTCTAATGATCAATTAGCCTTTTAAAGTTATAAACTTGGATTAGCCAACATCAACGTGCCGTTGGAACACAGGAGTGATGGTTGCTGATAATGTGCCTCTGTATGTCTATGTAGATATTCCATTAAAAACCAGCTGTTTCCAGCTACAATAGTCATTACAACATTAACAATGTCTTTAATGTATTTTTGATCAATTTGTTATTTTAATGAACAAAAAAAAATATGCTTTTCTTTCAAAAACAAGGACATTTCTAACTTTTGAACGGTAGTGTACATGAGAATGCTATTCATTGACTACAGCTCAGCGTTCAACACCATAGTGCCCTCAAAGCTCATCACTAAGCTAAGGACCATGGGACTAAACACCTCCCTCTGCAACTCTATCCTGAACTTCCTGACGGGCCACCCCCAGGTGGTAAGGGTAGGTAACAACACATCTGCCATGCTGATCCTCAAAACGGGGGCCCCTCAGGGGTGCGTGCTCAGTCCCCTCCTATGCTCCATGTTCACCCATGACTGGATTGCCAAGCAGATGAGAGAAAGAGGAAAGGAGGAGAGGAGGGAAAGTGTGTGATGTCACATTGTGGTATTTCACCCAAAAGATATGGGACTTTATAAAAATGTAATATGTTTTTGAATACTTTGTGGGTCTGTGTGATCTGAGGGAAATATGTGTCTCTATTGTCATACATTTGGCAGGAGGTTAGGAAGTACAGCTCAGTTTCCACCTCATTTTGTGGGCAGTGTGCACATAAACTGTCTTCTCTTGAAAGCCATGTCTGTCTTCGGTGGCCATTCTCAATAGCAAGGCTATGCTCACTGAGTCTGTACATAGTCAAAGATTTCCTTCAATTTTGGTCAGTCACAGTGGTCAGGTATTCTGCCACTGTGTCCTCTCTGTTTAGGGCCAAATAGCATTCTAGTTTGCTCAGTTTTTTTGTTAATTCCTTCCAATGTGTCAAGTAATTACCTTTTTGTTTCCTCATTTGATTGTTTCTAATTGTGTTGCTGTTGCTGTCATGGGGCTCTGTGGGGTGTGTTTGTGAACAGAGCCCCAGGACCAGCTTGCTTAGGGGACTCTTCACCAGGTTCATCTCTCTGTAGGTGATGGATCTGTAGGGTGTGTTTGTGAACAGAGCCACAGGACCAGCTTGCTTAGGGGACTCTTCTCCAGGTTCATCTCTCTGTAGGTGATGGCTCTGTAGGGTGTGTTTGTGAACAGAGCCCCAGGACCAGCTTGCTTAGGGGACTCTTCTCCAGGTTAATCTCTCTGTAGGTGATGGCTCTGTAGGGTGTGTTTGTGAACAGAGCCCCAGGACCAGCTTGCTTAGGGACTCTTCTCCAGGTTAATCTCTCTGTAGGTGATGGCTCTGTAGGGTGTTTGTGAACAGAGCCCCAGGACCAGCTTGCTTAGGGGACTCTTCTCCAGGTTCATCTCTCTGTAGGTGATGGCTCTGTGGGGTGTGTTTGTGTTTGTGAATAGAGCCCCAGGACCAGCTTGCTTAGGGGACTCTTCTCCAGGTACATCTCTCTGTAGGTGATGGCTCTGTAGGGTGTTTGTGAACAGAGCCCCAGGACCAGCTTGCTTAGGGGACTCTTCTCCAGGTTCATCTCTCTGTAGGTGATGGCTCTGTGGGGTGTGTTTGTGTTTGTGAATAGAGCCCCAGGACCAGCTTGCTTAGGGACTCTTCTCCAGGTACATCTCTCTGTAGGTGATGGCTCTGTAGGGTGTGTTTGTGAACAGAGCCCCAGGACCAGCTTGCTTAGGGGACTCTTCACCAGGTTCGTCTCTCTGTAGGTGATGGCTCCGTAGGGTGTGTTTGTGTTTGTGAACAGAGCCCCAGGACCAGCTTGCTTAGGGGACTCTTCTCCAGGTTCATCTCTCTGTAGGTGATGGCTTTGTTATGGAACGTTTGGGAATCTCTTCCTTTTGGTGTTTGTAGAATTTAACAGCTCTTTTTGGGGATTTTGATCATTAGCGGGCATCGGCCTAATTCTGCTCTGCATGCATTATTTTGTGTTTTATGTTGTACACAGAGGATATTTTATCAGAATTATGCATGCGGAATCTCAATTTGGTGTTTGTCCCATTTCTGGTGAGCGGACCCCAGATCTCACAACCATGAAGGGCAATGGGTTCTATAACTTATTTTTTTTGTTGCCAGATCCTAATTGGGATGTTGAATTTTTACGTTCCTTTTGATGGCAGAGAAGGCCCATCTTGTCTTGTCTCACAGACCATTCACAGCATTGTGGAACTTACCTGTGGTGATGATGTTTAGGCTGAGGTGGGTATAGTTTGTGTGCTCTAGGGAAACGGTCTCTCTCTTTCTTTCTCTCTCTCTCTAGGTGTGTTTGGTATTTATAGATTGTTTAACCCAGTCTCTCTAGGTGTATCTGGTATTTATAGATTGTTTTACCTAGTCTCTCTGGGTGTGTTTTTGTATATTGTTCTGTGTGTACTATTTATAGTTTATCCACATATTTCTTCCAGTCCAACGCAGGGTGTGTGTGTGTTTTGCTCCTGAAGACTGAGGGTTAATCTGTAGTGCTAGCTGTGTGTTTATCCTAGCCAAGGAGCTTACCAGCTAAATTGTGGAAATTCTGGTCCCCTAAATTAATTACATGCTCTATTAATGAAGTGAAATCAAATTAGCAGAACACTGGAGAGCCACTACTGTAGAAAATTACTTTGTGTGTTTTATTTAACTTGGAAATAAGAGGTACAAGACGATTTACTCGTCTCATAAACTATGTTAAAAGTCCAGTACGTTCTACTAAAGCTGGTCGCAGCGTAGTCAAAAACATGATTTTCCTGTATATTTTCAGACCATGATGTTGGAATAATACTCTGTTAAAATGATAATAATGCCCTTTTAACGTAAGAGCTGTTTGAAAAGACGGCCTGAAATTTCAGCCTGTTTTGGAGGGATGGAGTTTTGGCCTGCCTGGAGATATCAGTCACATGTAAAGTTCTTAATTGTTACCTAGAAATAATTTTAAATACATTTCAGACTGTTTTCAGACTTCACATTTGTGATTTCACTCACAAATGCTTGAAATTAAACAGCCATGAAGCTAAATGATCTGAGACATAGTCAATAATCTAATGTAGTGCAAGGTTTCCTGTTTGCTAAACTGTAATTGCAGTTACTGGTACTGGAGGAGGAGGGGTAGAGAGAGGAGAGAGAAGGATGGTACTGGAGGAGGATGAGAGGTAGAGAGAGGAGAGAAGGGGGACAGTTGGGTGAGCAAGGCCAATATCTTCTCACCTGCTGGGTGTAGGGGATGTGTGGGTGTGTCTGGGTGTGTGTCTGTTTGTGTATGTGTGTAAGGCTGTTCTGTCAGGGGTGAAATGAGTTTGGCTGAGGTGTTTCGGCTGGTCGAGGAGGCACGGGGAGGAACTCTACTCTAGTCCCCCGATCGATAAAGAGAGAGAGGGGGAAAGAGCGTATTTGGGGGGTGTTGAGAGAAGGAGGGAGTGGGGAAAGGAAGGGAGGGGAAAGAGAGCGTATTGGGGGGTGTTGAGAGAGGGAGGAGGGAGTGGGGAAAGGAAGGGAGGGGAAAGAGAGAACGGAATGGAGAAAGAGGGGATTGTATAGTGACAGGAAAAGGTTGAAAGGGGAGGAAATAGTGAGAGAGTAGATATAGTGTTGAGGGGAGGACAGAGATTGGAAATAAGAAGAGAGGAGATATAGGGTTGAGAGGAGGACAGAGAAAGGACAAGGTTGAAAGGAGAGGAAAGAGGAAGAGAGGAGATGTAGGGTTGGGGGGAGGACAGAGAGAGAGAGGAAAGGGGGAGTGGTGAGGGGCAAGACAAAAAGAGGAAGTGATCCGTTTGTATCCCTCTCTACCCTCCTCTCCTGTTCCTTTTACTTCTACATCCTCTTTTCTCCCACTCAACCAGGGTCGATCCTCTATCCCAACCCCTCTCTCCCTCATCGAATGGAACCAAACCAGAACCAGGGTCGATCCTCTATCCCAACCCCTCTCTCCCCCATCGAATGGAACCAAACCAGAACCAGGGTCGATCCTCTATCCCAACCCCTCTCTCCCCCATCGAATGGAACCAAACCAGAACCAGGGTCGATCCTCTATCCCAACCCCTCTCTCCCACATCGAATGGAACCAAACCAGAACCAGGCCTCTCCTCTATCCCAACCATGTTCCATCTTCCTTTCGCTGCCTGCTCAATAACCATCCCGCACCCTGACCCATATTCCTCCCGCACCAACCCCCATCTCCCCCTTTTCTGTCCTTGTGTTTCCTCAGTGCTTGCCCCAATCCTCTCTTCTGTCTCTCCTCTCTCCTCAGTGCAGCCATCTCCATCAAACCTGTCCTCAGTGTCCTATATCCTGATCACACCTCCTTGTCCCACTCCACTGCTCCCTTACCTCCCCCTCTCCCACCTCGCTGTCACCTGAGTAAGATCAATCATTACCTCACAGCCTAAAGAGAGAGGGGAGAGAAAGAGAGAGAAGGGATGGGAGAGAGAGAGAGAGAAGGGATGGGAGAGAGAGAGAGAGAAGGGATGGAGAGAGAGAGAGAAGGGATGGGAGAGAGAGAGAGAAGGGATGGGAGAGAGGGGGAGAGAGAGGGAGAGAGAGAGAGAGAAGGGATGAGAGAGAGAGAGAAGGGATGAGAGAGAGAGAGAAGGGATGAGAGAGAGAAGGGATGGGAGAGAGAGAGAGAAGGGAGGGGAGAGAGAGAGAGAAGGGAGGGGAGAGAGAGAGAGAAGGGAGGGGGGAGAGGGAGAGGGAGGAGGGAGAGGGAGGGGGAGAGAGAGAGAGAGGGGAGAGAAAGAGAGAGAGAAGGGAGGGAGAGAGAGAAGGGAGGGGAGAGAGAAGGGAGGGGAGAGAGAGAGAGGAGAGAAAGAGCGAGAGAAGGGAGGGGAGAGAAAGAGAGAGTGAAGGGAGAAAAAGAGAGAGAGAAGGGAGAGAAGGGAGAGAAAGAGAGAGAAGGAGGGGAGAGAGCTAGAGAGGGGATTGGAGAGAGAAGGGAGGGAGGGAGGGGAGAGAGATATAGAGAGAGAGGGGAGAGAGAGAGGGGATTGGAGAGAGAGAGGGAGGAGAGATAGGGGGAGGGGGAGAGATATATATATATATATATATATATATAGAGAGAAGGGAGGGGAGAGAGGGATAGGGGGAGGATAGGAGAGAGGGGAGGATAGGGGGAGGGGAGGATAGGGAGGGGAGGATAGGGGGAGGATAGGGAGGGAGGATAGGGGGAGGATAGGGGGAGGATAGGGAGGGGAGGATAGGGGGAGGATAGGGAGGGGAGGATAGGGGGAGGATAGGGAGGGGAGGATAGGGGGAGGATAGGGGGAGGATAGGGGGAGGGGAGGATAGGGGGAGGATGGGAGGGATAGGGGGAGGATAGGGAGAGGGGAGGATAGGGGGATAGGGGGAGGGGAGGATAGGGGGAGGATAGGGGGAGGGGAGGATAGGGGGAGGGGGAGGATAGGGGCGGGAGGATAGGGGGTGGATAGGGGGAGAATAGGGGGAGGATAGGGGGAGGTAAGGGGGAGAATAGGGGGAGAAACTATGCTGTATTAATGGACGGCCTGGTCATTCAATCACATTATTTTATTACACTTCATTGGCAGACCAGACACTCACTCTTTCTCACACACAAAATACACACACACACACACACACACACACACACACACACACACACACACACACACACACACACACACACAAATACACACACACACACACACACGATGTAAAGGGCGGCCTTTGTGTGATATGTGTGACTTGGTGTGGCTGATTTGATAGGGCTGATGATTAATGTCCCTTCATGATGATGCTTCATCACAGAACCCTAATGACAGGAAGAGAGTGAGGGAAGCAGCTTTTAATGGGTTGCTAATTGTTTTATACCCTGGAAAATAGGCTATGGAGCATAACCCCGTATGGTAATCTGTGTAGGTGAGTGTGTGTGTGTGTGTGTGTATGTATGTGTGTGCGCGTGCGTGCGTTTGTGTGTTTGTGTTTATGTATGTGTGTATGGGGCGGCAGGGTAGCCTAGTGGTTAGAGTGTTGGACTAGTAACCGAAAGGTTGCAAGTTCAAATCACCGAGCTGACAAGGTACAACTCTGTCGTTCCGTCCCTGAACAGGCATTTAACCCACTGTTCCTAGGATGTCATTGAAAATAAGAATTTGTTCTTAACTGACTTGCCTAGTAAAATGAAGGTAAAATAAAATAAAAAATAAAAAATGTGTGTGTGTGTGTTTATTCAATGCATTCAGAAAGTATTCCTACCCCATCACTTTTTCCACATTTTGTTACGTTACAGCCTTGTTCTAAAATGGATTAAAAAAAAATCTTTATCATTCTTAACCCAATAAGACATCACAATACGACATAACGACATCATAATAAGTGAAAACAGGATTGTAAAAAAAAAAAATCATTTACATAAGTTTTCAGACATTCAAATTCACATTTGCTATGAGACTCAAAATTGAGCTCAGGTGCATCCTGTTTCCATTGATCATCTTTGAGATGTTTCTACAACTTGATTGGAGTCCACTTGTGGTAAATTAAATTGATTGGACATGATTTGGAAAGGCACACACCTGTCTATATAAGGTCCCATAGTTGACAGTGCATGTTAGAGCAAAAACCAAGCTGTGAGGTAGAAGGAATTGTCTGTAAAACTAAGAGACAGGATTGTGTTGAGGTACAGATCTGGGGAAAGGTACCAAAACATTTCTGCAGCATTGAAGGTCTCCAAGACCACAGTGGCATCCATCATTCTTAATTGGAAGAAGTTTGGAACCACCAAGACTCTTCCTAGAGCTGGCTAGCAGGTGAAAATGAGCAAAGCTGGTCACTCTGACAAAGCTCCAGAGTTACTCTGTGGAGATGGGAGAACCTTCCAGAAGGACAACCAGCTCTGCAGCACTCCACCAATCAGGCCTTTATAGTAGAGTGTCCAGATGGAAGCCACTCTTCAGTAAAAGGCACATAACAGCCAGCTTGTAGTTTGTCGAAAGGCACCTAAAGGACTCAGACCATGAGAAATAAGATTCTCTGGTCTGATGAAAACCAAGATTGAACTCTTTGGCCTGAATGCCAAGGGTCACATCTGGAGGAAACCTGGCACCATCCCTACGGTGAAGCATGGTGGTGGCAGCATCATGCTGTGGGGATGTTTTTCAGCGGCAGGGACTGGGAGACTAATCAGGATCGAGGGAAAGATGAGAGGAGCAAAGTACAGAGAGATCATTGATGAAATCCTGCTGCAGAGCTCTCAGGACCTCAGACTGGGGCGAAGGTTCACCTTCCAACATGACAATGACCCTAAGCACACAGCCAAGACAACGCAGGAGTGGCTTCGGGACAAGTCTCTGAATGTCCTTGAGTGGCCCAGCCAGAGCCCGGATTTGAACCCGATCGAACATCTCTGGAGAGACCTGAAAATAGCTGTACAGCGACGCTTCCCATCCAACCTGACAGAGCTTGAGAGGATCTGCAGAGAAGAATGGCAGAAACTCCCCAAATACAAGTGTACCAAGCTTGTAGCGTCATACCCAAGAAGACTGGAGGCTGTAATCGCTGCTAAAGGTGCTTCAACAAAGTCCTGAGTAAAGGGTCTGAATACTTATGTAAATGTGATATTTCCAGGTTTTTTTTCATACATTTGCAAAAATATCTATAAACCTCTTTGTGTTTTGTCATTATGGGGTGTTGTGTGTAGATTGATGAGGGGAAACAACTATTTAATCCATTAAAATAAGGCTGTAACGTAAAAACATATGGAAAAAGACAGAGTTTGAATACTTTCCGAATGCACTGTATCTCTATCTCTCTGTGTGTGTGCGTGCGTGCGTGCGTGTGTGCGTGCGTGTGTGTGTACACAGTGTGTGTGTGTGTGTGTGTGTGTGTGTGTGTGTGTGTGTGTGCGCGC
Organism: Oncorhynchus tshawytscha; assembly: GCF_018296145.1. Classification (NCBI taxonomy): domain Eukaryota; kingdom Metazoa; phylum Chordata; class Actinopteri; order Salmoniformes; family Salmonidae; genus Oncorhynchus; species Oncorhynchus tshawytscha. The sequence continues at coordinate 10,236 of NW_024608038.1, forward strand.
GTGCGCGCGCGCATGTACACAGTGTGTGTGTGTGTGTTGTCCTAGGTGTTCCATTATTAATATTGTAATAAGGAAGAATGGGACACTAAGCAGCTATTTCACTTCAGCTGATCTAACAAACATTAAACAGTAAACTGAGAGACGGAGCAGATCTGATTGTTGGGTTAGGGTTAGGGTTGGGGTTAGGGTTAGGGTTGGGGTTGGGGTTGGGGTTGGGGTTAGGGTTGGGGTTAGGGTTAGGTTAGGGTTAAGGTTGGGGTTAGGGTTAGGGTTAAGGTTGGGGTTAGGGTTAAAATTAGGGTTAGGTTAAGGTTGGGGTTAGGGTTAGGTTAGGGTTAAGGTTAGGGTTAGGGTTAAGGTTGGGGTTAGGGTTAGGGTTAAGGTTGGGGTTAGGGTTAGGGTTAGGTTAGGGTTGGGGTTAGGGTTAGGGTTAGGGTTAGGGTTAAGGTTGGGGTTAGGGTTAGGGTTAGGGTTAAGGTTGGGGTTAGGGTTAGGGTTAGGGTTAAGGTTGGGGTTAGGGTTAGGTTAGGGTTAAGGTTGGGGTTGGGTTAGGGTTAGGGTTAGGGTTGGGGTTGGGGTTGGGGTTAGAGGTTAGGGTTAGGGTTATGGTTAAGGTTGGGGTTGGGGTTAAGGTTGGGGTTGGGGTTGGGGTTAAGGTTGAGGTTGGGGTTAAGGTTGGGGTTGGGGGTTAGGGTTAGGGTTAAGGTTGGGGTTAGGGTTAAGGTTAGGGTTAGGGTTGGGGTTGGGGTTAGGGTTGGGGTTAAGGTTGGGGTTGGGGTTGGGGTTAAGGTTAGGGTTAGGGTTAGGGTTGGGGTTGGGGTTAGGGTTAGGGTTGGGGTTAGGGTTAGGGTTAGGGTTACAGTGCCTAGTTTCACTGACCTATAAAACCAAAATGGGAAACAAAAGAATGGCATCAAAATTGTATCTGCTTTTCTATAGCAACACTCAGATCTGCTCCATCTCAGTGATGGAGGGTTAGGATGTAACCCTAACCCTAACCCAACAATCAGATCTGCTCCATCTCAGTGATGGAGGGTTAGGATGTAACCCTAACCCTAACCCTAACCCAACAATCAGATCTGCTCCGTCTCTCAGTGATGGAGGGTTAGGATGTAACCCAACCCTAACCCTAACCCAACAATCAGATCTGCTCCATCTCAGTGATGGAGGGTTAGGATGTAACCCTAAACCTAACCCTAACACAACAATCAGATCTGCTCCGTCTCTCAGTGATGGAGGGTTAGGATGTAACCCTAACCCTAACCCAACAATCAGATATGCTCCGTCTCTCAGTGATGGAGGGTTAGGATGTAACCCTAACCCTAATCCTAACCCTAACCCTAATCCTAACCCTAACCCTGTCCTAACCCTATCCTAACCCTAAACCTAACCCTAACCTTGACCCATAACCCAAAACATAACCCTAACCCTATCCTAACCCTAACCCTATCCTAACCCTAAACCTAACCCTAACCTTGACCCCTATCCTAACCCTAACCCTAACCTTGACCCCTATCCTAACCCTAACCATAATTCCTACCCTAACCTTGACCCAACCCTAACCCTAACCTTGACCCCTATCTTAACTCTAACCTTGACCCCTAACCCTAACCCTTACCATAACCCTAACCTTGACCCCTATCCTAACCCTAACCCTAACTGTAAGTCTTACCCTAACCCTATCCTAACCCTATCCTTGACCCCTATCCTAACCCTAACCTTGACCCCTATCCTAACCCTAACCTTGACCCCTATCCTAACCCTATCCTAACCCTACCCTAACCCTAACCCTATCCTAACCCTAACCTTGACCCCTATCCTAACCCTAAACCTAACCCTAGCCCTATCCTAACCCTAACCTTGACCCCTATCCTAACCCTAAACCTAACCCTAACCCTATCCTAACCCTAACCTTGACCCCTATCTTAACCCTAACCCTATCCTAACCCTAACCTTGACCCCTATCCTAACCCTAAACCTAACCCTAACCCTATCCTAACCCTAACCTTGACCCCTATCCTAACCCTAAACCTAACCCTAACCCTATCCTAACCCTAACCTTGACCCCTATCTTAACCCTAACCCTAACCCTATCCTAACCCTAACCTTGACCCCTATCCTAACCCTAAACCTAACCCTAACCCTATCCTAACCCTAACCTTGACCCCTATCCTAACCCTAACCCTAACCCTAACCCTAACCTTGACCCCTATCCTAACCCTAAACCTAACCCTAACCCTATCCTAACCCTAACCTTGACCCCTATCCTAACCCTAACCCTAACCCTAACCCTATCCTAACCCTAACCCTATCCTAACCCTAACCTTGACCCCTATCCTAACCCTAACCCTATCCTAACCCTAACCTTGACCCCTATCCTAACCCTATCCTAACCCTAACCTTAGCAAACAGTTGCTTATCAACATATAGTAAAATTTGACTTTCCAAAGGAAGTGGGAGCCAATGTTATTTTCTAATGCCACTTTAGCTATGTTTTTGACACAGCTTAATATCTCCAGGGAGAGAGAGGAAAGGAGAGGAGTGAGAGGAGAGAGAGGAGAGGAGAAAGAGGAGAGAGAGAGAGGAGAAAGAGGAGAGAGAGGAGAGAGGGAGAGGAGAAAGAGGAGAGAGAGGAGAGAGATAGAGGAGAGAGAGAGAGGAGAAAGAGGAGAGAGAGGAGAGAGAGGAGAGGAGAGGAGAGAGAGGAGAGGAGAAAGAGGAGAGAGAGAGAGGAGAAAGAGGAGAGAGAGGAGAGAGGGAGAGGAGAAAGAGGAGAGAGAGGAGAGAGATAGAGGAGAGAGAGAGAGGAGAAAGAGGAGAGAGAGGAGAGAGAGGAGAGGAGAAAGAGGAGAGAGAGGAGAGAGAGAGGAGAAAGAGGAGAGAGAGGAGAGAGGGAGAGGAGAAAGAGGAGAGAGAGGAGAGAGATAGAGGAGAAAGAGGAGAGAGAGGAGAGGAGAAAGAGGAGAGAGAGGAGAGAGAGAGGAGAGAGAGAGGAGAGGAGAGGAGAGGAGAGGAGAGGAGAGGAGAGGAGAGGAGAGGAGAGGAGAGGAGAAAGAGGAGAGAAGAAAGAGGAGAGAGAGGAGAGAGAGAGAGGAGAAAGAGGAGAGAGAGGAGAGGAGAAAGAGGAGAGAGAGGAGAGAGAGAGGAGAGGAGAGGAGAGGAGAGGAGAGGAGAGGAGAGGAGAGGAGAGGAGAGGAGAAAGAGGAGAGAGAGGAGAGAGAGGAGAGGAGAAAGAGGAGAGAGAGGAGAGAGAGAGAGGAGAGGAGAGGAGAGAGAGAGAGAGAGAGAGAGAGAGAGGAGCGAGAGGAGAGAGAGGAGAGAGAGAGGAGGAGAGGAGAGAAGAAAGAGGAGAGAGAGGAGAGAGAGGAGAGGAGAAAGAGGAGAGAGAGGAGAGGAGAAAGAGGAGAGAGAGGAGAGAGAGAGAGGAGAGGAGAGGAGAGGAGAGGAGAGGAGAGGAGAGGAGAGGAGAGGAGAGGAGAGGAGAGAGGAGAGAGAGAGAGAGAGAGAGAGAGAGAGGAGCGAGAGGAGAGAGAGGTGAGAGAGAGGAGGAGAGGAGAGAAGAAAGAGGAGAGGAGAGAGAGGAGGAGAGTGAGGAGAGGAGAGAAGAGAGGAGAGAAAGGCGAGAGAGGAAAGTGGAGAGGAGAGGAGAGGAGAAAGAGATGAGGAGAGGAGAGAGGATAGGAGAGGAGAGAGAGGAGAGAAAGGAGAGGAGAGGAGAGGAGAGAAAAGAGAGGAGAGGAGAGGAGAGAAAAGAGAGGAGAGAAAAGAGAGGAGTGAGCGGAGAGGAGAGGAAAGAGGTGAGGAGAGAGAGAGGAGAGGAGAGAGAGTTGAGAGCAGGGTAAACATTCCCATACAGACCTCCTCTCCTACAGAGCAGAGAGCATGTCTGGGAGCTTACCCTGTGTGGATTGGGCAGTGTGTGTGTTGTGTGTGTTGTGTGTGTGTGTAGTCGTCTGATCTTCACCCTGATATTAATGAGACTGGGGAGGGCAGATCACTGAGAAGATCACATAGAACCTGCAGTAATTGCACCGAGGGGTGAAACTTTTTATTTCTCTCCATGACCCCATCTTCTCTCCATGACCCCATCTTCTCTCCATGACCCCATCTTCTCTCCATGACCCCATCTTCTCTCCATGACCCCATCTTCTCTCCATCCTTTCTCCTTCTCTATCCCTCTCTCCTTTCATCTATCTCTCTCTCCTCTTCCTCTCTCCCTGTGTCCCAGGCCCTATCTCTCTCTCCTCTTCCTCTCCCTGTGTCCCAGGCCCTATCTCTCTCTCCTCTTCCTCTCTCCCTGTGTCCCAGGCCCTATCTCTCTCTCCTCTTCCTCTCTCCCTGTGTCCCAGGCCCTATCTCTCTCCTCTCCTCTTCCTCTCTCCCTGTGTCCCAGGCCCTATCTCTCTCTCCTCTTCCTCTCTCCCTGTGTCCCAGGCCCTATCTCTCTCTCCTCTTCTCTCTCCCTGTGTCCCAGGCCCTATCTCTCTCTCCTCTTCCTCTCCCTGTGTCCCAGGCCCTATCTCTCTCCTCTTCCTCTCTCCCTGTGTCCCAGGCCCTATCTCTCTCTCCTCTTCCTCTCTCCCTGTGTCCCAGGCCCTATCTCTCTCTCCTCTTCCTCTCTCCCTGTGTCCCAGGCCCTATCTCTCTCTCCTCTTCCTCTCTCCCTGTGTCCCAGGCCCTATCTCTCTCTCCTCTTCCTCTCTCCCTGTGTCCCAGGCCCTATCTCTCTCTCTCCTCTTCCTCTCTCCCTGTGTCCCAGGCCCTATCTCTCTCTCCTCTTCCTCTCTCCCTGTGTCCCAGGCCCTATCTCTCTCTCCTCTTCCCTCTCCCTGTGTCCCAGGCCCTATCTCTCTCTCCTCTTCCTCTCTCCCTGTGTCCCAGGCCCTATCTCTCTCTCCTCTTCCTCTCTCCCTGTGTCCCAGGCCCTATCTCTCTCTCCTCTTCCTCTCTCCCTGTGTCCCAGGCCCTATCTCTCTCTCCTCTTCCTCTCTCCCTGTGTCCCAGGCCCTATCTCTCTCTCCTCTTCCTCTCTCCCTGTGTCCCAGGCCCTATCTCTCTCTCCTCTTCCTCTCTCCCTGTGTCCCAGGCCCTATCTCTCTCTCCTCTTCCTCTCTCCCTGTGTCCCAGGCCCTATCTCTCTCTCCTCTTCCTCTCTCCCTGTGTCCCAGGCCCTATCTCTCTCTCCTCTTCCTCTCTCCCTGTGTCCCAGGCCCTATCTCTCTCTCCTCTTCCTCTCTCCCTGTGTCCCAGGCCCTATCTCTCTCTCCTCTTCCTCTCTCCCTGTGTCCCAGGCCCTATCTCTCTCTCCTCTTCCTCTCTCCCTGTGTCCCAGGCCCTATCTCTCTCTCCTCTTCCTCTCTCCCTGTGTCCCAGGCCCTATCTCTCTCTCCTCTTCCTCTCTCCCTGTGTCCCAGGCCCTATCTCTCTCTCCTCTTCCTCTCTCCCTGTGTCCCAGGCCCTATCTCTCTCTCCTCTTCCTCTCTCCCTGTGTCCCAGGCCCTATCTCTCTCCCTGTGTCCCAGGCCCTCTTCTCCTCTTCCTCCTCCCTGTGTCCCAGGCCCTATCTCTCTCTCCTCTTCCTCTCTCCCTGTGTCCCAGGCCCTATCTCTCTCTCCTCTTCCTCTCTCCCTGTGTCCCAGGCCCTATCTCTCTCTCCTCTTCCTCTCTCCCTGTGTCCCAGGCCCTATCTCTCTCTCCTCTTCCTCTCTCCCTGTGTCCCAGGCCCTATCTCTCCCTGTGTCCCAGTGTCCCAGGCCCTATCTCTCTCTCCTCTTCCTCTCTCCCTGTGTCCCAGGCCCTATCTCTCTCTCCTCTTCCTCTCTCCCTGTGTCCCAGGCCCTATCTCTCTCTCCTCTTCCTCTCTCCCTGTGTCCCAGGCCCTATCTCTCTCTCCTCTTCCTCTCTCCCTGTGTCCCAGGCCCTATCTCTCTCTCCTCTTCCTCTCTCCCTGTGTCCCAGGCCCTATCTCTCTCTCCTCTTCCTCTCTCCCTGTGTCCCAGGCCCTATCTCTCTCTCTCCTCTTCCTCTCTCCCTGTGTCCCAGGCCCTATCTCTCTCTCCTCTTCCTCTCTCCCTGTGTCCCAGGCCCTATCTCTCTCTCTCCTCTTCCTCTCTCCCTGTGTCCCAGGCCCTATCTCTCTCTCCTCTTCCTCTCTCCCTGTGTCCCAGGCCCTATCTCTCTCCTCTTCCCTCTCCCTGTGTCCCAGGCCCTATCTCTCTCTCCTCTTCCTCTCTCCCTGTGTCCCAGGCCCTATCTCTCTCTCCTCTTCCTCTCTCCCTGTGTCCCAGGCCCTATCTCTCTCTCCTCTTCCTCTCTCCCTGTGTCCCAGGCCCTATCTCTCTCTCCTCTTCCTCTCTCCCTGTGTCCCAGGCCCTATCTCTCTCTCCTCTATCTCTCTCTCCCTGTGTCCCAGGCCCTATCTCTCTCTCCTCTTCCTCTCTCCCTGTGTCCCAGGCCCTATCTCTCTCCTCTATCTCTCCCTGTGTCCCAGGCCCTATCTCTCTCTCCTCTATCTCTCCCTGTGTCCCAGGCCCTATCTCTCTCTCCTCTATCTCTCCCTGTGTCCCAGGCCCTATCTCTCTCTCCTCTATCTCTCCCTGTGTCCCAGGCCCTATCTCTCTCTCCTCTATCTCTCCCTGTGTCTCTCTCTCTCTCTCTCCTCTTCCTCTCTCCCTGTGTCCCAGGCCCTATCTCTCTCTCCTCTTCCTCTCTCCCTGTGTCCCAGGCCCTATCTCTCTCTCCTCTTCCTCTCTCCCTGTGTCCCAGGCCCTATCTCTCTCTCCTCTATCTCTCCCTGTGTCCCAGGCCCTATCTCTCTCTCCTCTATCTCTCCCTGTGTCCCAGGCCCTATCTCTCTCTCCTCTATCTCTCCCTGTGTCCCAGGCCCTATCTCTCTCTCCTCTATCTCTCCCTGTGTCCCAGGCCCTATCTCTCTCTCCTCTTCCTCTCTCCCTGTGTCCCAGGCCCTATCTCTCTCTCCTCTATCTCTCCCTGTGTCCCAGGCCCTATCTCTCTCTCCTCTTCCTCTCTCCCTGTGTCCCAGGCCCTATCTCTCTCTCCTCTATCTCTCCCTGTGTCCCAGGCCCTATCTCTCTCCTCCTCTATCTCTCCCTGTGTCCCAGGCCCTATCTCTCTCTCCTCTTCCTCTCTCCCTGTGTCCCAGGCCCTATCTCTCTCTCCTCTATCTCTCCCTGTGTCCCAGGCCCTATCTCTCTCTCCTCTTCCTCTCTCCCTGTGTCCCAGGCCCTATCTCTCTCTCCTCTATCTCTCCCTGTGTCCCAGGCCCTATCTCTCTCTCCTCTATCTCTCCCTGTGTCCCAGGCCCTATCTCTCTCTCCTCTATCTCTCCCTGTGTCCCAGGCCCTATCTCTCTCCTCTATCTCTCCCTGTGTCCCAGGCCCTATCTCTCTCTCCTCTATCTCTCCCTGTGTCCCAGGCCCTATCTCTCTCTCCTCTATCTCTCCCTGTGTCCCAGGCCCTATCTCTCTCTCCTCTATCTCTCCCTGTGTCCCAGGCCCTATCTCTCTCTCCTCTATCTCTCCCTGTGTCCCAGGCCCTATCTCTCTCTCCTCTATCTCTCCCTGTGTCCCAGGCCCTATCTCTCTCTCCTCTATCTCTCCCTGTGTCCCAGGCCCTATCTCTCTCTCCTCTATCTCTCCCTGTGTCCCAGGCCCTATCTCTCTCTCCTCTATCTCTCCCTGTGTCCCAGGCCCTATCTCTCTCTCCTCTATCTCTCCCTGTGTCCCAGGCCCTATCTCTCCCTATCCATCTCTCTTTATCTGTTTCTCTCTGTACACAAATTAAAACCGTCAGACATTCAAACGCACAGAGACACTCGCCCCCACACACAATGCACAGATATGTGTTATGTTCATTGCTCTACACATGAATAACTCATTGAGGGCTTGTGTGTGTGTGTGTGTGTGTGTGTGTGTGTGTGTGTGTGTGTGTGTGTGTGTGTGTGTGTGTGTGTGTGTGTGTGTGTGTGTGTGTGTGTGTGTGTGTGTGTGTGTGTGTGTGTGTGTGTGTGTGTGTGTGAGAAAGAGAGAGTTGTTCAATTATTCTCATCAACTCAGGATGGAGTGTTTTGCCTGTGACCTCACGTAATAGAGGCTCACTGGGTTAAACAATAACTCCACCCTCAGACCAGCCTCCACCCCCAGACCAGCCTCCACCCACAGACCAGCCTCCACCTCCAGACCAGCCTCCACCCACAGACCAGCCTCCACCCACAGACCAGCCTCCACCTCCAGACCAGCCTCCACCCACAGACCAGCCTCCACCCACAGACCAGCCTCCACCTCCAGACCAGCCTCCACCCACAGACCAGCCTCCACCCACAGACCAGCCTCCACCTCCAGACCAGCCTCCACCCACAGACCAGCCTCCACCCCCACCCCCAGACCTCAGCTCCTCTCCCCCTCCTCTCCTCTCCTCCTCTGCTTCTCTCTCTCTCCTCCTCCTCTCCTCCTCTCTCTCCTCTCTCTCTCCTCTCCTCTCTTCTCCTCCTCTCTCCTCCTCTCTTCTCTTCTCTTCTCTTCTCTCTTCTCTTCTCTTCTCTTCTCTTCTCTTCTCTTCTCTCTCTTCTCTCTCTCCTCTCCTCTCCTCTCCTCTCCTCTCCTCTCTCTCCTCCTCCTCCCTCCTCTCCTCTCCTCCTCCTCCTCTCTCCTCCTCTCTCCTCTCCTCCCTTGGCTCCTGTAGGTGTCACTGCCGTTCCATGAGCCACAGGAGGCAGCTGCAATACATCATGGGAAACAATACACACACACACACACACACACACACACACACACACACACACACACACACACACACACACACACACACACACACACACACACACACACACACACACACACACACGCACTGGTGACGGTAGTCTATAATGAAAGGAGAGGGGAGCAGGGCTATGGCTGTCTTTACTGTAGAAGTTACTTGAAGACTAACACACACACACACACACACACACACACACACACACACACACACACACACACACACACACACACACACACACACACACATCAAGTCTCCATCTCCTATCAGTCCCTAATAGAGAAATAAAGTGCCTTGGCGTCAGGGGAAACAGGAGAGATTGTGTTGGTGTGTTGACTTGTCTTTTTCTGGAAGATGATAATCAGGTTCCTCTCCAGTGTTCCCCAAACCTTTGATTGAAGCTATAATTACTTTACTATCTTAATATCGCCAGAGAAAAATTTCTATTTGTGATATTTAATGCTGGCATTTGAGTTTGTGTGTGTGTTCTCCATGACATTTAACCCTGACTGTTTTTTAAATGCTTATTGGGATATTGAGATCAATATTACCTCAACTAGATTCTCTCAAATTACATCTCTGATAAGAAGTAGAAAATTACTTTTTAAAAACAAAAGTATGTGTGTGTTGTTGAATTATCTCCAGTGTTGTTCTCTCCAGACTAGAAGAGAGGGGAGGAGAGGAAAACAGAGGAGAAGAGGAGAGAAGAGAGAAGAGAAGAGAAGAGAGAAGAGAGAAGAGAGAAGAGAAGAGAGAAGAGAGAAGAGAGAAGAGAAGAGAAGAGAGAAGAGAGAAGAGAGAAGAGAGAAGAGAAGAGAGAAGAGAGAAGAGAGAAGAGAGAAGAGAGGAGAGAAGAGAAGAGAGAAGAGAGAAGAGAGAAGAGAAGAGAAGAGAAGAGAAGAGAAGAGAGAAGAGAAGAGAGAAGAGAGAAGAGAGAAGAGAGAAGAGAAGAGAGAAGAAGAGAAGAGAGAAGAGAGAAGAGAAGAGAGA
>NW_024608038.1:40000-46113 GCF_018296145.1 Oncorhynchus tshawytscha
GTCAGTAGGGGGTAGTACCACAGTCGGTATTACCAGGGGCTGAAGTCAGTAGGAAGGTAGTACCACAGTCGGTGTTACCAGGGGCTGAAGTCAGTAGGGAGGTAGTACCACAGTCGGTGTTACCAGGGGCTGAAGTCAGTAGGGAGGTAGTACCACAGTCGGTATTACCAGGGGCTGAAGTCAGTAGTGAGGTAGTACCACAGTCGGTATTACCAGGGGCTGAAGTCAGTAGGGAGGTAGTACCGCAGTCGGTATTACCAGGGGCTGAAGTCAGTAGGAGGTAGTAAAGCAACTATGGATAATGAGCGAGAGATCAGATTGGAATCCGGTCACTGCTCTCGCTCTGTTCTCCTCTGTCCTCACCTTTCAGCCTGGAGATTCATTAGCATTCATAGCCTCACACCTCCGAATATATAAACAACCAGATATTTTTTATTGTCACATACAATGGATAGGTGCAGTGAAATGTGTTGTTTTACAAGGTCAGCCATTGTAGTACAGAGCCCCAAGAGCAAATTAGGATTTAAGTGCCTTGCTCAATAGCACAGACAGATTTTTTCACCTTGTCGGCACGTGTATTCAAACCAGCTACCTATTGGTTACTGGCCCAACCCTTTACATGCTATGCTACTTGATGCTCCATAAGTGTGTGTGTGTGTGTGTGTGTGTGTGTGTGTGTGTGTGTGTGTATGTGTGTGTGTGTGTGTGTGTATGGTAAAGATGATTAATAGCTTCACACCTCTATCTCCTACCATATGAGGAAAACCAGTGGGAACTGGAGACAAAGAAGAGGAGAGAAGTAGAAGAATGCAAACACACACACCCACGTACCAACACACACACACGTACCACACACACACACACACACATACCAACACACACACACGTACCAACACACACACACGTACCAACACACACACACACGTACCAACACACACACACACACGTACCAACACACACACACACGTACCAACACACACACACACCCAACACACACACACACACATACCAACACACACACACCCACGTACCAACACACACACACACGTACCAACACACACACACACACACACGTACCACCTCAACACACACACACACGTACTCAACACACACACACACACACCACGTACCACACGTAACACACACACACACACACGTACCAACACACACACACACACCCACGTACCAACACACACACACACGTACCAACACACACACACACAACAAACACACAACACACACACACACACGTACCAAACACACACACACACACACATACCAACGCACACACACATACCAAGACACAACGCACACACACACACACACACGTACCAACACACACACACGTAACAACACACACACACACCCACGTACCAAACACACACACACACACACCAACACACACACACCCACACGTACCACACACACACACACACGTACCACACACACACACACGTACCAACACACACACACACACACGTACTAACACACACACACGTACCAACACACATACCAACACACACACACATACCAACACACACCCACACGTACCAACACACACACACAACACACACACACGTACCACACACACACACACGTACCAACACACACACACACGTACCAACACACACACACACACACACGTACTCAACACACACACAACACACACACACACACCCACGTACCAACAACACACACACACCCACGTACCAACACACAACACACGTACAACACACACGTACTCAACACACACACACGTACACACGTACCACACACACACACACATACCAACACACAGACACACACACACACGTACCAACACACACACACAACACACACACACACGTACCAACACACACACACACACACACACACACACACACACACACACACACACGTACCAACACACACACACACACGTACTCAACACACACACACACCCACGTACCAACACACACACACACACAACACACACACACACACACACGTACCAACACACACACACGTACCAACACACACACACACGTACCAACACACACACACACACGTACCACTAACACACACACACACACGTACCAACACACACACACACCACGTACCAACACACACACCCACGTACCAACACACACACACACCACGTACCAACACACACACACACAACACACACGTACACACACACACACGTACAACACACACACACACACGTACCAACACACACACGTACCAACACACACACACGTACCAACACACACACACACATACTAACAACACACAGACACACACACACACACACACATACCAAACACACACACGTACTCAACACACACACACACAGGTACCAAACACACACACACGTACCAAACACACACAAACACACGTACCAACACACACACACACACACGTACCAACACACACACACACACCCGTACCAACACACACACACACACGTACCAACACACACACACACACGTACCACACACACACACACACACACGTACCCAACACACACACACACACACACGTACCAACACACACACGTACCAAACACACACACACACATACCAACACACACACACCCACGTACCAACACACACACACACACCCACACACACACACACACACGTACAACACACACACACACAACACACACACGTACCAACACACACACACGTACCAACACACACACACACACACCAACACACACACACCCACGTACCAACACACACACCCACGTACCAAACACACACACACACCCACGTACCAACACACACACACACGTACAACACACACACGTACTCAACACACACACACACACGTACCAACACACACACACGTACCAACACACACACACACACATACCAACACACGTACCAACACACAACCAACACACACACGTACACAACACACACACACACACGTACCAACACACACACACACACGTACCAACACACACACACACACGTACCAACACACACACACACCCACGTACCAACACACACACACCACACGTACCAACACACACACACACCACGTACAACACACACACACAACACACACCACACACGTACCAACACACACACACACACACGTACCAACACACACACACGTACTCAACACACACACACACACGTACCAACACACACACACACACGTACCAACACCAACACACACACACACACACACGTACCAACACACACACACACACACGTACCAACACACACAAACACACGTACCAACACACACACACACCCACGTACAACACACACACACACACACCCGTACCAACACACACACACACACGTACACACACACACACACGTACCAACACACACACACGGTACCAACACACACACAGGTACCAACACACACACACCCACACGTACCACACACACACACACACGTACCAACACACACACACACACACACACACACACACACGTACCAACACACACACACACGTACCAACACACACACACCCACGTACCAACACACACCCACGTACCAACACACACACACGTACCAACACACACACACACACCCACGTACCAACACACACACACACGTACCAACACACACACACACACGTACCAACCACACACACACACTCACACACGTACCAACACACACACGTACCAAACACACACACACGTACCAACACACACACACACACACCCACGTACCAACACATACACACTCAACAACACACACCCACGTACCAAACACACACACACACACACACACACATACCAACACACACACACCCACGTACCAACACACACACACACACACACACACACACATACCAACACACACACGTACCAACACACACACACCCACATACCAACACACACCCACGTACCAACACACACACACACACACACATACCAACACACACACACCCACGTACCAACACACACACACAATCTGTCTTCTTCACACACAAGTACACAGAGTGATATATTCATTTTTTATGGGCGTACCTGTTTTAAAGTACATATTTCACAGAACATTAACTCCCCTAGTGGGGGAGACAGGTGAGGAGTGGGGAGAGAAAGGAAGGGAGGCAGACGCCAGTCGACGAAAGAGATGACTGCCCCCTCCCTGCTCTCCTTCTCACCCTTGTCTTCCCCCAGTTACCCTTCCTCCTCCCACAGATGCCTGCTATCCTTATACTCCATCCTCTCCACATCCTTTTCTCTCCACTCTCCTCAGGGCTCCCTAGTGGCGCAGCAGTCTAAAGCACTGCATAGCAATGCTAAAGGCGTCACTACAGACCCTGGTTTGATTCCAGGCTGTATCACAACCTGGTCGTGATTGGGAGTCCCATAGGGCGGGGCACAATTGGCCCAGTGTTGTCCGGGTTTGGCCGGGCTAGGCCGTCATTGTAAATAAGAATTTGTTCTTTAACTGACTTGCCTAGTTAAAGAAAGGATAAATAAAGGTTAAATAAAAGGTTAAATAAAGGTTAAATAAAGGTTAAATAAAGGTTAAATAAAATAACACTATGTATGGGTGTTCAGCACTTCTCCTAACTCACTAATGATAACATCACTTCTGACCTTTAACCTTGGGTTTGACCACTACGTTCCTCTGGGTCTCATAAACACAGCCAGTTCAACAACACTAGTTGGCTGTGCTTATTGCAGTATGTTTAACAAGCCCCTCTGTGATTCTGTAGAACCCAGCTTCTGATCTGAGAGAAAACAGAGAGGAGAAGTGGCAACACTTACAATATGGATGTATTGATTAAGATGAGTTAGAGTAGTTAACATGACTATTGCATTGATCGATACATTTACAAGGTGCAAAGCTTAACCATAGACCCATGTTTACTTACGGATGATTCACAAAACTATGATTCACAAACTATGATTCACAAACTATGATTCACAAACTATGATTCACAAACTATGATTCACAAACTATGATTCACAAACTATGATTCACAAACTGTGATTCACAAACTGTGATTCACAAACTATGATTCACAAACTATACATGACCATACCGTACGAGACACTATGACATGACACACGCGCCATGACAACAGAACAATGCTGCACATGATACAATGAGTCAACGACACAGTAAAAGCAATAGCGGATAGCATGACAGACAGAAAGAGGATGCTCAGTGCACATAACACCTTAGCCGTGTTCGATTACCCAGAATAACATAATGTGTACTACATATCATGTACTATTCGATCATTTAGTATACTGCAAACAAACAGTATCGTTTCAGGCGAGAGTACTAGCGCTTCACCTGTCTACCAGAAGTTGATGCTGTTGCTATGCAACCTCTTACCTAGCTTGCTATCATTATAAAATGACCAGCTAGACATTTTACAATTTCGGGTGTGTTCGGGTGTGTTCATTCTGAAGTGCCAGAGTGACAATGCAATGAACACCTCACACGGACCATTTTTACTCACATTAGCAGAGCTGGTTAGGCTGTTTTCAGGTTATTCAGAGCGTTGTTGACTGTAACGGTGCTGCCGAAAACAATTTATATGCCGACGTTTACCGACACCGGCCACATTCAACGGCTGTTGAGCGTTCATCAATTCGTCAGTTATTCTGCGCTCTGGCACACTTCAGACGACGGCGCTCTGAAATCGGAGTAGATAGCCATACTTTTACAATGTCCATTCAGAATGACTTTAATAATAATAATAATAAATCAAGTCAATAAACGTTGGGTAGGTAGATAGCATATAGATAGCATATAGATAGCATATAGATAGCATATAGATAGCATATAGATAGCATATAGATAGCATAGATAGTATAGATAGCATATATATATAGATAGCATATAGATAGCATATAGATAGCATATAGACAGCATATAGTTCATATACTGCCTGTATTAGTAGCCAGCTAGGTAGCAGCTAACGTTAGGTAACTAGCTAACGACTAGCCAACGTACCGGTACATACTGCTGTAATGCTATTCGGGTCGTAAGGACAGCGTAGCTAACAAATTGTCAGCCAACATAACGTGAAACGTAACTTATTTTAAAAAGTCATTACTTTATTACATTGATCAACAATTTTCTTAATAATCATAATAATAATCACAATAATCATAATAATCATAATAACCATAATA
>NW_024608039.1:0-46192 GCF_018296145.1 Oncorhynchus tshawytscha
TGGAGGCTGTATGGGAGAACAGACAACTGGAGGCTGCTTATGGGAAGAACAGTCAACTGGAGGCTGTATGGGGAGAGAACAGACAACTAGAGCTGTATGGGGAGAACAGACAACTGGAGGCTGTATGGGACAGGAACAGACAACTGGAGGCTGTATGGGGAGAACAGTCAACTGGAAGCTGTATGGGAAACAGTCAACTGGAGGCTGTATGGGAGGAACAGTCAACTGGGCTGTATGGGGAGAACAGTCAACTGGAGGCTATGGGGGAAAAGAACAATCCAACTGGAGAGCTGTATAGGAAAGAACAATCCAACACTAGAGCTGATGGAAAGGACAATCAGTCTACAGAGCTGTATAGGAAGAAACAATCAAGACAATCCTAGAGCTGTATGGGGAGAACAATCAGCTAGGCTGTATGGGGAAGAACAATCCAGCGCTAGAGCTGTATAGGGGAGAACAGTCAACAGAGCTGTATAGGAAAGAACATCAACTGGAAAGCTGTATAGGGGAAAGAACAGTCAACTGAAGCTGTATAGAAACAATCAACTGGAAGCTGTATGGGAAGAGAACAATCCAGCTGGAGGCTGTATGGGGAACAGACAACTGGAAGCTGTATGGGACAGGAACAGATCAACTGGAGGCTGTATGGGAAGAACAATCCCAACTGGAGGCTGTATGGGGAGGAACAGTCAACTGGAGGCTGTATGGGAGAACAGTCAACTGGAGGCTGTATGGGAAGAACAGTCAGCTGGAGGCTGTATGGGGAGGAACAGACAACTGGAGGCTGTATGGGAGGAACAGACAACTCAGGCTGTATGGGGGAGGAACAGACAACTGGAGGCTGTATGGACAGTCAACTGGAGAACAGACAACTGGGCTGTATGGGGAGGAACAGTCAACTGGAGGCTGTATGGGGAGGAACAGTCAACTGGAGGCTGTATGGGGAGAACAGTCAACTGGAGGCTGTATGGGGGAGAACAGTCAACTGGAGGCTGTATGGGGAGAACAGTCAACTGGAGGCTGTATGGGGGAGAACAGACAACTGGAGGCTGTATGGGGAGAACAGTCAACTGGAGGCTGTATGGGGGAGGAACAGTCAACTGGAGGCTGTATGGGGGGAAAGAACAGTCAGCTGGAGGCTGTATGGGGGAGGAACAGTCAACTGGAGGCTGTATGGGGAGAACAGTCAACTGGAGGCTGTATGGGGGAGGAACAGTCAACTGGAGGCTGTATGGGGGAGGAACAGTCAACTGGAGGCTGTATGGGGGAGGAACAGTCAACTGGAGGCTGTATGGGGAGGAACAGTCAACTGGAGGCTGTATGGGGAGGAACAGTCAACTGGAGGCTGTATGGGGAGGAACAGTCAGCTGGAGGCTGTATGGGAGGAACAGTCAACTGGAGGCTGTATGGGGGAGGAACAGTCAACTGGAGGCTGTATGGGGAGGAACAGTCAACTGGAGGCTGTATGGGGGAGGAACAGTCAGCTGGAGGCTGTATGGGGGAAGAACAGTCAGCTGGAGGCTGTATGGGGAGGAACAACAACTGGAGGCAGCTGGAGGAACAGACAACTGGAGGCTGTATGGGGGAGGAACAGTCAGCTGGAGGCTGTATGGGGAGGAACAGTCAACTGGAGGCTGTATGGGAAGAACAGTCAACTGGAGGCTGTATGGGGGAGAACAGTCAACTGGAGGCTGTATGGGGGAGGAACAGTCAACTGGAGGCTGTATGGGGGAGGAACAGTCAACTGGAGGCTGTATGGGGAGGAAACAGAACAGACAACTGGAGGCTGTATGGGGAAGAACAGTCAACTGGAGGCTGTATGGGGGAGGAACAGTCAGCTGGAGGCTGTATGGGGAGGAACAGTCAACTGGAGGCTGTATGGGGGAAGGAACAGCTCAGACAACTGGAGGCTGTATGGGGGAGGGGGAGGAACAGTCAGCTGGAGGCTGTATGGGGGAGGAACAGTCAACTGGAGGCTGTATGGGGGAGGAACAGTCAGCTGGAGGCTGTATGGGGAGGAACAGTCAGCTGGAGGCTGTATGGGGGAGGAACAGTCAGCTGGAGGCTGTATGGGGAGGAACAGTCAGCTGGAGGCTGTATGGGGGAGGAACAGTCAGCTGGAGGCTGTATGGGGAAGAACAGTCAGCTGGAGGCTGTATGGGGGAGGAACAGTCAGCTGGAGGCTGTATGGGGAGAACAGTCAGCTGGAGGCTGTATGGGGGAAGAACAGTCAGCTGGAGGAACAGACAACTGGAGGCTGTATGGGGGAGGAACAGTCAGCTGGAGGAACAGTCAGCTGGAAGAACAGGCAACTGGAGGCTGTATGGGGAGGAACAGTCAGCTGGAGGCTGTATGGGAAGAACAGTCAGCTGGAGGCTGTATGGGGGAGGAACAGTCAGCTGGAGGCTGTATGGGGAGGAACAGTCAACTGGAGGCTGTATGGGGAGGAACAGTCAGCTGGAGGAACAGACAACTGGAGGCTGTATGGGGGAGGAACAGTCAGCTGGAGGCTGTATGGGGAGGAACAGTCAGCTGGAGGCTGTATGGGAGAGGAACAGTCAGCTGGAGGCTGTATGGGGGAGGAACAGTCAGCTGGAGGCTGTATGGGGGAGGAACAGTCAGCTGGAGGCTGTATGGGGAGGAACAGTCAGCTGAGGCTGTATGGGGAGGAACAGTCAGCTGGAGGCTGTATGGGAGGAACAGTCAACTGGAGGCTGTATGGGAGGAACAGTCAGCTGGAGGCTGTATGGGGAGGAACAGTCAGCTGGAGGCTGTATGGGGGAGGAACAGTCAGCTGGAGGCTGTATGGGGAGGAACAGTCAGCTGGAGGCTGTATGGGGGAGGAACAGTCAGCTGGAGGCTGTATGGGGGAGGAACAGTCAGCTGGAGGCTGTATGGGGGAAGAACAGTCAGCTGGAGGCTGTATGGGGGAAGAACAGTCAGCTGGAGGAACAGACAACTGGAGGCTGTATGGGGAGGAACAGTCAGCTGGAGGAACAGTCAGCTGGAGGAACAGACAACTGGAGGCTGTATGGGGAGGAACAGTCAGCTGGAGGAACAGTCAGCTGGAAGAACAGACAACTGGAGGCTGTATGGGGAGGAACAGTCAGCTGGAGGCTGTATGGGGAGGAACAGTCAGCTGGAGGCTATATGGGGGAGGAACAGTCAGCTGGAGGCTGTATGGGGGAGGAACAGTCAGCTGGAGGCTGTATGGGGAGGAACAGTCAGCTGGAGGCTGTATGGGGAGAACAGTCAGCTGGAGGCTGTATGGGGGAGGAACAGTCAGCTGTAGGCTGTATAGGGAGAACAGTCAGCTGGAGGCTGTATGGGGGAGGAACAGTCAGCTGGAGGCTGTATGGGGGAGGAACAGTCAACTGGAGGCTGTATGGGGAGGAACAGTCAACTGGAGGCTGTATGGGGAGGAACAGTCAACTGGAGGCTGTATGGGGAGGAACAGTCAGCTGGAGGCTGTATGGGGAGGAACAGTCAGCTGGAGGCTGTATGGGGGAGGAACAGTCAGCTGGAGGCTGTATGGGGAAGAACAGTCAGCTGGAGGCTGTATGGGGGAAGAACAGTCAGCTGGAGGAACAGACAACTGGAGGCTGTATGGGGAGGAACAGTCAGCTGGAGGAACAGTCAGCTGGAGGAACAGACAACTGGAGGCTGTATGGGGGAGGAACAGTCAGCTGGAGGAACAGTCAGCTGGAAGAACAGACAACTGGAGGCTGTATGGGGAGGAACAGTCAGCTGGAGGCTGTATGGGGGAGGAACAGTCAGCTGGAGGCTGTATGGGGAGGAACAGTCAGCTGGAGGCTGTATGGGGGAGGAACAGTCAGCTGGAGGCTGTATGGGGAGGAACAGTCAGCTGGAGGCTGTATGGGGAGGAACAGTCAGCTGGAGGCTGTATGGGGAGGAACAGTCAGCTGGAGGCTGTATGGGGGAGGAACAGTCAGCTGGAGGCTGTATGGGGGAGGAACAGTCAGCTGTAGGCTGTATGGGGGAGGAACAGTCAGCTGGAGGCTGTATGGGGAGGAACAGTCAGCTGGAGGCTGTATGGGGGAGGAACAGTCAGCTGGAGGCTGTATGGGGAAGAACAGTCAGCTGGAGGCTGTATGGGGGAAGAACAGTCAGCTGGAGGAACAGACAACTGGAGGCTGTATGGGGGAGGAACAGTCAGCTGGAGGAACAGTCAGCTGGAAGAACAGGCAACTGGAGGCTGTATGGGAGAGGAACAGTCAGCTGGAGGCTGTATGGGGAGGAACAGTCAGCTGGAGGCTGTATGGGGAGGAACAGTCAACTGGAGGCTGTATGGGGAGGAACAGTCAGCTGGAGGAACAGACAACTGGAGGCTGTATGGGGGAGGAACAGTCAGCTGGAGGCTATATGGGGAGGAACAGTCAGCTGGAGGCTGTATGGGGAGGAACAGTCAGCTGGAGGCTGTATGGGGAGGAACAGTCAGCTGGAGGCTGTATGGGGAGGAACAGTCAGCTGGAGGCTGTATGGGGAGGAACAGTCAGCTGTAGGCTGTATGGGGAGGAACAGTCAGCTGGAGGCTGTATGGGGAGAACAGTCAGCTGGAGGCTGTATGGGGGAGGAACAGTCCTGGAGGCTGTATGGGGAGGAACAGTCAGCTGGAGGCTGTATGGGGGAGGAACAGTCAGCTGGAGGCTGTATGGGGGAAGAACAGTCAGCTGGAGGCTGTATGGGGAGGAACAGTCAGCTGGAGGCTGTATGGGGGAAGAACAGTCAGCTGGAGGCTGTATGGGGAAGAACAGTCAGCTGGAGGAACAGACAACTGGAGGCTGTATGGGGAGGAACAGTCAGCTGGAGGAACAGTCAGCGAGCTGTATGGAAGAACAGGCAACTGGAGGCTGTATGGGAGAGGAACAGTCAGCTGGAGGCTGTATGGGGAAGAACAGTCAGCTGGAGGCTGTATGGGGGAGGAACAGTCAGCTGGAGGCTGTATGGGGGAGGAACAGTCAACTGGAGGCTGTATGGGGAGGAACAGTCAGCTGGAGGAACAGACAACTGGAGGCTGTATGGGGGAGGAACAGTCAGCTGGAGGCTATATGGGGGAGGAACAGTCAGCTGGAGGCTGTATGGGGAGGAACAGTCAGCTGGAGGCTGTATGGGGAGGAACAGTCAGCTGGAGGCTGTATGGGGGAGGAACAGTCAGCTGGAGGCATGGGGGGAGGAACAGTCAGCTGTAGGCTGTATGGGGGAGGAACAGTCAGCTGGAGGCTGTATGGGGAGAACAGTCAGCTGGAGGCTGTATGGGGAGGAACAGTCAGCTGGAGGCTGTATGGGGAGGAACAGTCAGCTGGAGGCTGTATGGGGGAGGAACAGTCAGCTGGAGGCTGTATGGGGAGGAACAGTCAGCTGGAGGCTGTATGGGGAGGAAACAGTCAGCTGGAGGCTGTATGGGGGAGGAACAGTCAGCTGGAGGCTGTATGGGGGGAAGAACAGTCAGCTGGAGGCTGTATGGGGGAAGAACAGTCAGCTGGAGGAACAGACAACTGGAGGCTGTATGGGGGAGGAACAGTCAGCTGGAGGAACAGTCAGCTGGAGGAACAGACAACTGGAGGCTGTATGGGGGAGGAACAGTCAGCTGGAGGAACAGTCAGCTGGAAGAACAGACAACTGGAGGCTGTATGGGGAGGAACAGTCAGCTGGAGGCTGTATGGGGAGGAACAGTCAGCTGGAGGCTGTATGGGGAGGAACAGTCAGCTGGAGGCTGTATGGGGGAGGAACAGTCAGCTGGAGGCTGTATGGGGGAGGAACAGTCAGCTGGAGGCCGTATGGGGAGGAACAGTCAACTGGAGGCTGTATGGGGAGGAACAGTCAGCTGGAGGCTGTATGGGGAGGAACAGTCAGCTGGAGGCTGTATGGGGAGGAACAGTCAGCTGGAGGCTGTATGGGGAGGAACAGTCAGCTGGAGGCTGTATGGGGGGAGGAACAGTCAGCTGGAGGCTGTATGGGGAGAACAGTCAGCTGGAGGCTGTATGGGGGAAGAACAGTCAGCTGGAGGAACAGACAACTGGAGGCTGTATGGGGAGGAACAGTCAGCTGGAGGAACAGTCAGCTGGAAGAACAGGCAACTGGAGGCTGTATGGGAGAGGAACAGTCAGCTGGAGGCTGTATGGGGAGGAACAGTCAGCTGGAGGCTGTATGGGGGAGGAACAGTCAACTGGAGGCTGTATGGGGAGGAACAGTCAGCTGGAGGAACAGACAACTGGAGGCTGTATGGGGAGGAACAGTCAGCTGGAGGCTATATGGGGAGAACAGTCATTGGAGGCTGTATGGGGGAGGAACAGTCAGCTGGAGGCTGTATGGGGAGGAACAGTCAGCTGGAGGCTGTATGGGGAGGAACAGTCAGCTGGAGGCTGTATGGGGAGGAACAGTCAGCTGGAGGCTGTATGGGGAGGAACAGTCAGCTGGAGGCTGTATGGGGAGGAACAGTCAGCTGGAGGCTGTATGGGGGAGGAACAGTCAGCTGGAGGCTGTATGGGGAGGAACAGTCAGCTGGAGGCTGTATGGGGAGGAACAGTCAGCTGGAGGCTGTATGGGGAAGAACAGTCAGCTGGAGGCTGTATGGGGGAGGAACAGTCAGCTGGAGGCTGTATGGGGGAAGAACAGTCATCTGGAGGCTGTATGGGGGGAAGAACAGTCAGCTGGAGGAACAGACAACTGGAGGCTGTATGGGGGAGGAACAGTCAGCTGGAGGAACAGTCAGCTGGAAGAACAGGCAACTGGAGGCTGTATGGGGAGAGGAACAGTCAGCTGGAGGCTGTATGGGGAAGAACAGTCAGCTGGAGGCTGTATGGGGAGGAACAGTCAGCTGGAGGCTGTATGGGGAGGAACAGTCAACTGGAGGCTGTATGGGGGAGGAACAGTCAGCTGGAGGAACAGACAACTGGAGGCTGTATGGGGGAGGAACAGTCAACTGGAGGCTGTATGGGGAGGAACAGTCAGCTGGAGGCTGTATGGGGAGGAACAGTCAGCTGGAGGCTGTATGGGGAGGAACAGTCAGCTGGAGGCTGTATGGGGAGGAACAGTCAGCTGGAGGCTGTATGGGGAGGAACAGTCAGCTGAGGCTGTATGGGGAGGAACAGTCAGCTGGAGGCTGTATGGGGAGGAACAGTCAGCTGGAGGCTGTATGGGGGAGGAACAGTCAGCTGGAGGCTGTATGGGGGGAGGAACAGTCAGCTGGAGGCTGTATGGGGAGGAACAGTCCTGGAGGCTGTATGGGGGGCTGTATATGGGGAGGAACAGTCAGCTGGAGGCTGTATGGGGGAGAACAGTCAGCTGGAGGCTGTATGGGGGAAGGAACAGTCAGCTGGAGGCTGTATGGGGAGGAACAGTCAGCTGGAGGCTGTATGGGGGAGGAACAGTCAGCTGGAGGCTGTATGGGGGAAGAACAGTCAGCTGGAGGCTGTATGGGGAGGAACAGTCAGCTGGAGGCTGTATGGGGAAGAACAGTCAGCTGGAGGCTGTCTGGGGGAAGAACAGTCAGCTGAGGAACAGACAACTGGAGGCTGTATGGGGAGGAACAGTCAGCTGGAGGAACAGTCAGCTGGAGGAACAGACAACTGGAGGCTGTATGGGGGAGGAACAGTCAGCTGGAGAACAGTGGAGAACAGACAACAGTCAGGCTGGGGGGGAGAACAGTCAACTGGAGGCTGTATGGGGGAGGAACAGTCAGCTGGAGGCTGTATGGGGGAAGAACAGTCAGCTGGAGGCTGTATGGGGGAGGAACAGTCAGCTGGAGGCTGTATGGGGAGGAACAGTCAGCTGGAGGCTGTATGGGGAGGAACAGTCAGCTGGAGGCTGTATGGGGAGGAACAGTCAGCTGGAGGCTGTATGGGGAGGAACAGTCAGCTGGAGGCTGTATGGGGAGGAACAGTCAGCTGGAGGCTGTATGGGGGAGGAACAGTCAGCTGGAGGCTGTATGGGGAGGAACAGTCAGCTGGAGGCTGTATGGGGAGGAACAGTCAGCTGGAGGCTGTATGGGGGGAGGAACAGACAACTGGAGGCTGTATGGGGAGGAACAGTCAACTGGAGGCTGTATGGGGGAGGAACAGTCAGCTGGGAGGAACAGACAACTGGAGGCTGTATGGGGGAGGAACAGTCAGCTGGAGGCTGTATGGGGGGGAGGAACAGTCAGCTGGAGGCTGTATGGGGGAGGAACAGTCAGCTGGAGGCTGTATGGGGAGAACAGTCAGCTGGAGGCTGTATGGGGAGGAACAGTCAGCTGGAGGCTGTATGGGGAGGAACAGTCAGCTGGAGGCTGTATGGGGAGGAACAGTCAGCTGGAGGCTGTATGGGGAGGAACAGTCAGCTGGAGGCTGTATGGGGAGGAACAGTCAGCTGGAGGCTGTATGGGGAGGAACAGTCAGCTGGAGGCTGTATGGGGAGAACAGTCAGCTGGAGGCTGTATGGGGGAGGAACAGTCAGCTGGAGGCTGTATGGGGAGGAACAGTCAGCTGGAGGCTGTATGGGGAGGAACAGTCAGCTGGAGGCTGTATGGGGGAGGAACAGTCAGCTGGAGGCTGTATGGGGGAGGAACAGTCAACTGGAGGCTGTATGGGGAGGAACAGTCAACTGGAGGCTGTATGGGGAGGAACAGTCAGCTGGAGGCTGTATGGGGGAGGAACAGTCAACTGGAGGCTGTATGGGGGAGGAACAGTCAGCTGGAGGCTGTATGGGGGAGGAACAGTCAACTGGAGGCTGTATGGGGAGGAACAGTCAACTGGAGGCTGTATGGGGAGAACAGTCAGCTGGAGGCTGTATGGGGAGGAACAGTCAGCTGGAGGCTGTATGGGGAGGAACAGTCAGCTGGAGGCTGTATGGGGAGGAACAGTCAGCTGGAGGCTGTATGGGGAGGAACAGTCAGCTGGAGGCTGTATGGGGGAAGAACAGTCAGCTGGAGGCTGTATGGGGAAGAACAGTCAGCTGGAGGCTGTATGGGGAGGAACAGTCAGCTGGAGGCTGTATGGGGAAGAACAGTCAGCTGGAGGCTGTATGGGGGAAGAACAGTCAGCTGGAGGAACAGACAACTGGAGGCTGTATGGGGAGGAACAGTCAGCTGGAGGAACAGTCAGCTGGAAGAACAGGCAACTGGAGGCTGTATGGGGAGGAACAGTCAGCTGGAGGCTGTATGGGGGAAGAACAGTCAGCTGGAGGCTGTATGGGGAGGAACAGTCAGCTGGAGGCTGTATGGGGAGGAACAGTCAACTGGAGGCTGTATGGGGGAGGAACAGTCAGTCAATGAAGTATGGGGAGGAACAGACAACTGGAGGCTGTATGGGGAGGAACAGTCAGCTGGAGGCTGTATGGGGGAGGAACAGTCAGCTGGAGGCTGTATGGGGAGGAACAGTCAGCTGGAGGCTGTATGGGGAGGAACAGTCAGCTGGAGGCTGTATGGGGGAGGAACAGTCAGCTGGAGGCTGTATGGGGAGGAACAGTCAGCTGGAGGCTGTATGGGGAAGAACAGTCAGCTGGAGGAACAGACAACTGGAGGCTGTATGGGGAGGAACAGTCAGCTGGAGGAACAGTCAGCTGGAGGAACAGACAACTGGAGGCTGTATGGGGGAGGAACAGTCAGCTGGAGGAACAGTCAGCTGGAAGAACAGACAACTGGAGGCTGTATGGGGAGGAACAGTCAGCTGGAGGCTGTATGGGGAAGAACAGTCAGCTGGAGGCTGTATGGGGGGAGGAACAGTCAGCTGGAGGTTGTATATGGGGAGGAACAGTCAGCTGGAGAGCTGTATGGGGAGGAACAGTCAGCTGGAGGCTGTATGGGGAAAGAACAGGCTGGAGGCTGTATGGGGAAGAACAGTCAACTGGAGGCTGTATGGGGAGGAACAGTCAGCTGGAGGCTGTATGGGGGAGGAACAGTCAGCTGGAGGCTGTATGGGGGAGGAACAGTCAGCTGGAGGCTGTATGGGAGGAACAGTCAGCTGGAGGCTGTATGGGGGAGGAACAGACAACTGGAGGCTGTATGGGGGAGGAACAGTCAACTGGAGGCTGTATGGGGGAGGAACAGTCAGCTGGAGGAACAGACAACTGGAGGCTGTATGGGGGAGGAACAGTCAGCTGGAGGCTGTATGGGGGAGGAACAGTCAGCTGGAGGCTGTATGGGGAGGAACAGTCAGCTGGAGGCTGTATGGGGAGGAACAGTCAGCTGGAGGCTGTATGGGGAGGAACAGTCAGCTGGAGGCTGTATGGGGAGGAAACAGAACAGCTGGAGGCTGTATGGGGAGGAACAGTCAGCTGGAGGCTGTATGGGAGGAACAGTCAGCTGGAGGCTGTATGGGGAGGAACAGTCAGCTGGAGGCTGTATGGGGAAGAACAGTCAGCTGGAGGAACAGACAACTGGAGGCTGTATGGGGGAGGAACAGTCAGCTGGAGGAACAGTCAGCTGGAGGAACAGACAACTGGAGGCTGTATGGGGGAGGAACAGTCAGCTGGAGGAACAGTCAGCTGGAAGAACAGACAACTGGAGGCTGTATGGGGAGGAACAGTCAGCTGGAGGCTGTATGGGGAAGAACAGTCAGCTGGAGGCTGTATGGGGAGGAACAGTCAGCTGGAGGCTGTATGGGTGAGGAACAGTCAGCTGGAGGCTGTATGGGGAGGAACAGTCAGCTGGAGGCTGTATGGGGGAGGAACAGTCAGCTGGAGGCTGTATGGGGGAGGAACAGTCAGCTGGAGGCTGTATGGGGAGGAACAGTCAGCTGGAGGCTGTATGGGGGAGGAACAGTCAGCTGTAGGCTGTATGGGGAGGAACAGTCAGCTGGAGGCTGTATGGGGAGGAACAGTCAGCTGGAGGCTGTATGGGGAGGAACAGTCAACTGGAGGCTATATGGGGGAGGAACAGTCAACTGGAGGCTGTATGGGGAGGAACAGACAACTGGAGGCTGTATGGGGAAGCACAGTCAGCTGGAGGCTGTATGGGGAGGAACAGTCAGCTGGAGGCTGTATGGGGAGGAACAGTCAGCTGGAGGCTGTATGGGGAGAACAGTCAGCTGGAGGCTGTATGGGGGAGGAACAGTCAGCTGGAGGCTGTATGGGGAAGAACAGTCAGCTGGAGGCTGTATGGGGAGGAACAGTCAGCTGGAGGCTGTATGGGGAAGAACAGTCAGCTGGAGGCTGTATGGGGGAAGAACAGTCAGCTGGAGGAACAGACAACTGGAGGCTGTATGGGGGAGGAACAGTCAGCTGGAGGAACAGTCAGCTGGAAGAACAGGCAACTGGAGGCTGTATGGGAGAGGAACAGTCAGCTGGAGGCTGTATGGGGGAAGAACAGTCAGCTGGAGGCTGTATGGGGGAGGAACAGTCAGCTGGAGGCTGTATGGGG
The DNA here is from genome assembly GCF_018296145.1 of Oncorhynchus tshawytscha. Taxonomy (NCBI): domain Eukaryota; kingdom Metazoa; phylum Chordata; class Actinopteri; order Salmoniformes; family Salmonidae; genus Oncorhynchus; species Oncorhynchus tshawytscha. Next base: position 11,357 of record NW_024608039.1, read on the forward strand.
AGGAACAGTCAACTGGAGGCTGTATGGGGAGGAACAGTCAGCTGAAGCAACAGACAACTGGAGGCTGTATGGGGGAGGAACAGTCAGCTGGAGGCTATATGGGGAGGAACAGTCAGCTGGAGGCTGTATGGGGAGGAACAGTCAGCTGGAGGCTGTATGGGGAGGAACAGTCAGCTGGAGGCTGTATGGGGAGGAACAGTCAGCTGGAGGCTGTATGGGGAGGAACAGTCAGCTGGAGGCTGTATGGGGAGGAACAGTCAGCTGGAGGCTGTATGGGGAGGAACAGTCAGCTGGAGGCTGTATGGGGGAGGAACAGTCAGCTGGAGGCTGTATGGGGAGGAAACAGTCAGCTGGAGGCTGTATGGGGAGGAACAGTCAGCTGGAGGCTGTATGGGGAGGAACAGTCAGCTGGAGGCTGTATGGGGGAGGAACAGTCAGCTGGAGGCTGTATGGGGAAGAACAGTCAGCTGGAGGCTGTATGGGGGAGGAACAGTCAGCTGGAGGCTGTATGGGGAAGAACAGTCAGCTGGAGGAACAGACAACTGGAGGCTGTATGGGGAGGAACAGTCAGCTGGAGGAACAGTCAGCTGGAGGAACAGACAACTGGAGGCTGTATGGGGAGGAACAGTCAGCTGGAGGAACAGTCAGCTGGAAGAACAGACAACTGGAGGCTGTATGGGGAAGAACAGTCAGCTGGAGGCTGTATGGGGAGGAACAGTCAGCTGGAGGCTGTATGGGGGAGGAACAGTCAGCTGGAGGCTGTATGGGGGAGGAACAGTCAGCTGGAGGCTGTATGGGGAGGAACAGTCAGCAAAGGCGTATGGGGAGGAACAGTCAGCTGGAGGCTGTATGGGGGAGGAACAGTCAGCTGGAGGCTGTATGGGGAGAACAGTCAGCTGTAGGCTGTATGGGGAGGAACAGTCAGCTGGAGGAACAGACAACTGGAGGCTGTATGGGGAGGAACAGTCAGCTGGAGGAACAGTCAGCTGGAAGAACAGGCAACTGGAGGCTGTATGGGGGAAGAACAGTCAGCTGGAGGCTGTATGGGGAGGAACAGTCAGCTGGAGGCTGTATGGGGAGGAACAGTCAGCTGGAGGCTGTATGGGGAGGAACAGTCAGCTGGAGGCTGTATGGGGGAGGAACAGTCAGCTGGAGGCGTATGGGGAGGAACAGTCAGCTGGAGGCTGTATGGGGAGGAACAGTCAGCTGGAGGCTGTATGGGGAGGAACAGTCAGCTGGAGGCTGTATGGGGGGAGGAACAGTCAGCTGGAGGCTGTATGGGGAGGAACAGTCAGCTGGAGGCTGTATGGGGGAGGAACAGACAACTGGAGGCTGTATGGGGAGGAACAGTCAACTGGAGGCTGTATGGGGGAGGAACAGTCAGCTGGAGGAACAGACAACTGGAGGCTGTATGGGGAGGAACAGTCAGCTGGAGGCTGTATGGGGAGGAACAGTCAGCTGGAGGCTGTATGGTGAGAACAGTCAGCTGGAGGCTGTATGGGGAGGAACAGTCAGCTGGAGGCTGTATGGGGAAGGAACAGTCAGCTGGAGGCTGTATGGGGAGGAACAGTCAGCTGGAGGCTGTATGGGGAGGAACAGTCACTGGAGGCTGTATGGGGAGGAACAGTCAGCTGGAGGCTGTATGGGGGAGAACAGTCAGCTGGAGGCTGTATGGGGGAGGAACAGTCAGCTGGAGGCTGTATGGGGAGGAACAGTCAGCTGGAGGCTGTATGGGGAGGAACAGTCAGCTGGAGGCTGTATGGGGGAAGAACAGTCAACTGGAGGCTGTATGGGGGAGGAACAGTCAGCTGGAGGCTGTATGGGGGGGAGGAACAGTCAGCTGGAGGCTGTATGGGGAGGAACAGACAACTGGAGGCTGTATGGGGGAGGAACAGTCAACTGGAGGCTGTATGGGGAGGAACAGTCAGCTGGAGGCTGTATGGGGAGGAACAGTCAACTGGAGGCTGTATGGGGGAGGAACAGTCAGCTGGAGGCTGTATGGGGGAGGAACAGTCAACTGGAGGCTGTATGGGGGAGGAACAGACAACTGGAGGCTGTATGGGGGAAGCACAGTCAGCTGGAGGCTGTATGGGGGAGGAACAGTCAGCTGGAGGCTGTATGGGGAGGAACAGTCAGCTGGAGGCTGTATGGGGGAGGAACAGTCACTGGAGGCTGTATGGGGAGGAACAGTCAGCTGGAGGCTGTATGGGGAAGAACAGTCAGCTGGAGGCTGTATGGGGAGGAACAGTCAGCTGGAGGCTGTATGGGGAAGAACAGTCAGCTGGAGGCTGTATGGGGGGGAAGAACAGTCAGCTGGAGGAACAGACAACTGGAGGCTGTATGGGGGGAGGAACAGTCAGCTGGAGGAACAGTCAGCTGGAAGAACAGGCAACTGGAGGCTGTATGGGAGAGGAACAGTCAGCTGGAGGCTGTATGGGGAAGAACAGTCAGCTGGAGGCTGTATGGGGGAGGAACAGTCAGCTGGAGGCTGTATGGGGGAGGAACAGTCAACTGGAGGCTGTATGGGGAGGAACAGTCAGCTGAAGCAACAGACAACTGGAGGCTGTATGGGGGAGGAACAGTCAGCTGGAGGCTATATGGGGGAGGAACAGTCAGCTGGAGGCTGTATGGGGAGGAACAGTCAGCTGGAGGCTGTATGGGGAGGAACAGTCAGCTGGAGGCTGTATGGGGGAGAACAGTCAGCTGGAGGCTGTATGGGAGGAACAGTCAACTGGAGGCTGTATGGGGGAGGAACAGTCAGCTGGAGGCTGTATGGGGAGGAACAGTCAGCTGGAGGCTGTATGGGGAGGAACAGTCAACTGGAGGCTGTGGGGGAGGAACAGTCAGCTGGAGGCTGTATGGGGGAGAACAGTCAGCTGGAGGCTGTATGGGGAGGAACAGTCAGCTGGAGGCTGTATGGGGAGGAACAGTCAACTGGAGGCTGTATGGGGAGGAACAGTCAGCTGGAGGCTGTATGGGGGAGGAACAGTCAGCTGGAGGCTGTATGGGGGAAGAACAGTCAGCTGGAGGCTGTATGGGGGAGGAACAGTCAGCTGGAGGCTGTATGGGGAAGAACAGTCAGCTGGAGGCTGTATGGGGGAAGAACAGTCAGCTGGAGGAACAGACAACTGGAGGCTGTATGGGGAGGAACAGCCAGCTGGAGGAACAGTCAGCTGGAGGAACAGACAACTGGAGGCTGTATGGGGAGGAACAGTCAGCTGGAGGAACAGTCAGCTGGAAGAACAGACAACTGGAGGCTGTATGGGGGAGGAACAGTCAGCTGGAGGCTGTATGGGGAAGAACAGTCAGCTGGAGGCTGTATGGGGAGGAACAGTCAGCTGGAGGCTGTATGGGGAGGAACAGTCAGCTGGAGGCTGTATGGGGGAGGAACAGTCAGCTGGAGGCTGTATGGGGGAGGAACAGTCAGCTGGAGGCTGTATGGGGAGGAACAGTCAGCTGGAGGCTGTATGGGGGAGGAACAGTCAGCTGGAGGCTGTATGGGTGAGGAACAGTCAGCTGTAGGCTGTATGGGGGAGGAACAGTCAGCTGGAGGCTGTATGGGGAGGAACAGTCAGCTGGAGGCTGTATGGGGGAGGAACAGACAACTGGAGGCTGTATGGGGGAGGAACAGTCAACTGGAGGCTGTATGGGGAGGAACAGTCAGCTGGAGGAACAGACAACTGGAGGCTGTATGGGGGAGGAACAGTCAGCTGGAGGCTGTATGGGGAGGAACAGTCAGCTGGAGGCTGTATGGGGAGGAACAGTCAGCTGGAGGCTGTATGGGGAGGAACAGTCAGCTGGAGGCTGTATGGGGGAGGAACAGTCAGCTGGAGGCTGTATGGGGGAGGAACAATCAGCTGGAGGCTGTATGGGGGAGGAACAGTCAGCTGGAGGCTGTATGGGGAGGAACAGTCAGCTGGAGGCTGTATGGGGAGGAACAGTCAGCTGGAGGCTGTATGGGGAGGAACAGTCAGCTGGAGGCTGTATGGGGGAGGAACAGTCAGCTGTAGGCTGTATGGGGGAGGAACAGTCAGCTGGAGGCTGTATGGGGAGGAACAGTCAGCTGGAGGCTGTATGGGGGAGGAACAGTCAACTGGAGGCTGTATGGGGGAGGAACAGCTGTAAAATGCTGATTAAAAGCATCACAAATCTGAACTTTTTCAGTGATGAAAACGCAGGACTCTAAAACTACTTGACTAGACAGGGTGGAACCCACCGCTTCAGTGAATTAACGGTTTTCCAGAATCTAGAGGGATCACTAGCAGTCTGTCATAGCACTAAGGAGTTTCATTCAGCCTGTTTAACAGTCTGTCATAGCACTAAGGAAGTAGTTTCATTTGGCTCTGTCTCAGGGGTCTAAGGCTCCGTCTCAGGGGTCTAAGGTTCCGTCTCAGGGGTCTAAGGCTCCGTCTCAGGGGTCTAAGGCCCCGTCTCAGGGGTCGAAGACTGCATCGCAGTCAGCCGCGACCGGGAGACCCATGGGGGAGGGTTTGCCCGGCAGGGATGTCCTTGTTCCTTCGCACACTAGTGACTCCTGTGGCGGGCCGGGCGCATTGCATGCTGACACTGGTCGCCAGGTGTACAGTGTTTCCTCCGATATATTGGTAAGGCTGGCTTCCGGGTTAAGCGGGCATTGTGTCAAGAAGCAGTGCGGCTTGGTTGGGTCGTGTTTCGGAGGACGCACGGCTCTCGACCTTCGCCTCTCCCGAGTCCGTACGAGAATAGCAGCGATGAGACAATTGGATACCATGTCATTGGGGAGAAAAACGGGGTAAAATGGTTTTTTTTTACTGGATGAGCCACAATGGACTTCTTGATTGGATTAAACGTTAGTAGAATAGTAGAACTCAGGTAAATGTGCACAACATTACCATTGACATTATAAAATACTGTTGAGGAGCTGGGAGTAAGAAAGGTGAGAGAGATAGGGAGATGGAGAGAGAACATGAGAGAGATAGAGGGAGATGGAGAGAGAACGTGAGAGAGATAGGGGGAGATGGAGAGAGAACGTGAGAGAGATAGGGGGAGATGGAGAGAGAACGGGAGAGAGATAGGGGAGATGGAGAGAGAACGGGAGAGAGATATGGAGAGAGAGATAGGGGAGATGGAGAGAGAACAGGAGAGAGATAGAGGGAGATGGAGAGAGAACGGGAGAGAGAGAGGGGGAGATGGAGAGAGAACGGGAGAGAGATATGGAGAGAGAGATAGGGGAGATGGAGAGAGAACGGGAGAGAGAGAGGGGGAGATAGAGAGAGAACGGAGAGAGATAGGGGGGAGATGGAGAGAGAACGGGAGAGAGATAGGGGGAGATGGAGAGAGAACAAGGAGAGAGATAGGGGAGATGGAGAGAGAACGGGAGAGAGAGAGGGGGAGATGGAGAGAGAACGGGAGAGAGATAGGGAGATGGAGAGAGAACGGGAGAGAGAGAGGGGTAGAGAGAGGGGGAGATGGAGAGAGAACGGGAGAGAGATAGGGAGATGGAGAGAGAACGGGAGAGAGATACGCTGATACGGTGTGCGAGTTCATTAGAACGTGCGTTGAAGATGTCGTTCCCATAGCAACGATTAAAACATTCCCTAACCAGAAACCGTGGATTGATGGCAGCACTCGTGTGAAACTGAAGGGACGAACCACTGCTTTTAATCAGGGCAAGGTGTCTGGTAACATGACTGAATACAAACAGTGCAGCTATTCCCTCCAAGGCTATCAAACAAGCTAAGCGCCAGTACAGAGACAAAGTAGAATCTCAATTCAACGGCTCAGACACGAGGCATGTGGCAGGGTCTACAGTCAATCACGGACTACAGGAAGAAACCCAGCCCAGTCACGGACCAGGATGTCTTGCTCCCAGGCAGACTAAATAACTTTTTTGCCCGCTTTGAGGACAATACAGTGCCACTGACACGGCCTGCAACGGAAACATGCGGTCTCTCCTTCACTGCAGCCGAAGTGAGTAAGACATTTAAACGTGTTAACCCTCGCAAGGCTGCAGGCCCAGACGGCATCCCCAGCCGCGCCCTCAGAGCATGCGCAGACCAGCTGGCCGGTGTGTTTACGGACATATTAAATCAATCCCTATACCAGTCTGCTGTTCCCACATGCTTCAAGAGGGCCACCATTGTTCCTGTTCCCAAGAAAGCTAAGGTAACTGAGCTAAACGACTACCGCCCCGTAGCACTCACATCCGTCATCATGAAGTGCTTTGAGAGACTAGTCAAGGACCATATCACCTCACCCTACCTGACACCCTAGACCCACTCCAATTTACTTACCGCCCAAATAGGTCCACAGACGATGCAATCTCAACCACACTGCACACTGCCCTAACCCATCTGGACAAGAGGAATACCTATGTGAGAATGCTGTTCATCGACTACAGCTCGGCATTCAACACCATAGTACCCTCCAAGCTCGTCATCAAGCTCGAGACCCTGGGTCTCGACCCCGCCCTGTGCAACTGGGTACTGGACTTCCTGACGGGCCGCCCCCAGGTGGTGAGGGTAGGCAACAACATCTCCTCCCGCTGATCCTCAACACTGGGGCCCCACAAGGGTGCGTTCTGAGCCCTCTCCTGTACTCCCTGTTCACCCACGACTGCGTGGCCATGCACGCCTCCAACTCAATCATCAAGTTTGCGGACGACACAACAGTGGTAGGCTTGATTACCAACAACGACGAGACGGCCTACAGGGAGGAGGTGAGGGCCCTCGGAGTGTGGTGTCAGGAAAATAACCTCACACTCAACGTCAACAAAACTAAGAAGATGATTGTGGACTTCAGGAAACAGCAGAGGAACACCCCCATCCACATCGATGGAACAGTAGTGGAGAGGGTAGCAAGTTTTAAGTTCCTCGGCATACACATCACAGACAAACTGAATTGGTCCACTCACACAGACAGCATCGTGAGGAAGGCGCAGCAGCGCCTCTTCAACCTCAGGAGGCTGAAGAAATTCGGCTTGTCACCAAAAGCACTCACAAACTTCTACAGATGCACAATCGAGAGCATCCTGGCGGGCTGTATCACCGCCTGGTATGGCAACTGCACCGCCTCAACCGTAAGGCTCTCCAGAGGGTAGTGAGGTCTGCACAACGCATCACCGGGGCAAACTACCTGCCCTCCAGGACACCTACACCACCCGATGCTACAGGAAGGCCATAAAGATCATCAAGGACATCAACCACCCGAGCCACTGCCTGTTCACCCCGCTGTCATCCAGAAGGCGAGGTCAGTACAGGTGCATCAAAGCTGGGACCGAGAGACTGAAAAACAGCTTCTATCTCAAGGCCATCAGACTGTTAAACAGCCACCACTAACATTGAGTGGCTACTGCCAACACACTGTCAATGACACTGACTCTACTCCAGCCACTTTAATCATGGGAATTGATGGGAAATGATGTAAATATATCACTAGCCACTTTAAACAATGCTACCTTATATAATGTTACTTACCCTACATTATTCATCTCATATGCATACGTTGATACTGTACTCTATATCATCGACTGCATCCTTATGTAATACATGTATCACTAGCCACTTTAACTATGCCACTTGGTTTACATACTTATCTCATATGTATATACTGTACTCGATATCATCTACTGTATCTTGCCTATGCTGCTCTGTACCATCACTCATTCATATATCCTTATGTACATATTCTTTATCCCCTTACACTGTGGATAAGACAGTAGTTTTTTTGGGAATTGTTAGTTAGATTACTTGTTCGTTATTACTGCATTGTCGGAACTAGAAGCACAAGCATTTCGCTACACTCGCATTAACATCTGCTAACCATGTGTATGTGACAAATAAAATTTGATTTGATTTGATTTGATTTGGAGAGAGAGAGAGGGGGAGATGGAGAGAGAACGGGAGAGAGATAGGGGAGATGGAGAGAGAACGGGAGAGAGATAGGGGGAGATGGAGAGAACGGGAGAGAGACAGGGGGAGATGGAGAGAGATAGGGGAGAGAGATAGGTGGAAAGAGAGAGAGAGAGGGGGAGAACGGAAGAGAGAGAGTGTCTGAGATAATCATCCCTCATCTTTTCCCTCTGGATCTTACCATCGAAACGTAGCTGTAATTTTGTCCCTAACCTTACTGTAAGACTAGATGGGAACACATGGGATTCTCACAGCTGAGAGGGAGAGAGGAATATTATGTATTTTTTGTTTAACCTTTATTTAACTAGGCAAGTCAGTGAAGAACAAATTCCTATTTACAATGAAGGCCTAGGAACAGTGGGTTAACTGCCTTGTTCAGGGGCAGAACGACAGGTTTTTACCTTGTCAGCTCGGGGGATTCCATCTAGCAACCTATCGGTTACAGACCTAACACTCTAACCACTAGGCTTCATAGATATTTAAGTTTATTAGCAACAAGTAAAATAAAATAAAAACAATTAAAAAATTACCCACTTCACTCATAACATTTACTCATCAATATTGCCTTGAATCTGTACAGGTTATCAATGTGATCTATAATCACAGCTAACATCGCAAGGGAGTTCAAACATGTATATGGCACAAAGACCGTTCTCTAGGCATTTTCACATCCTATTCCAGAAGACGTCTGATGATGGAATTGTTTGGAACTTGATTGACTCCAGAGCTCCCAAAGTATGTTCTCCTCGTCCCAGATCTCCGTGGTCATTGTTCTGCATGACGATTCCATAAGGAGTTGAGACAAGAGAGCACAAACAGCCTGGCACCCAGGCTAGAAGGCACATTACATAACATCACCCACCCCCCCCTCTCTCGCCTTATAAAACTGTACTGACCAGTGTACACATCCTTCATGTTTAACATCACTACCACCTCCAAATGCATCATGGGACTATTGCTAAGCAATTAGTTGATCAGTCTTTGATTGGATTGGTCTAGTCTGTCTGTCACGGATCACTCTGCTCGGGTCATTGACTGCTCTGGTCTGCCATCTCGGTGTCTGAGCTCAGACTCAGCTCTGCGATGTGGTACAGGGCGAAGTCTGGGGAGATGCGGGACGACAGCGGTGATTGGCTGACCTGGGCGTCCCTGTCTCGTGATTGGACCATGGCCTGGCGCAGGCAGGAGATCCACTGCTGCTTGTTGAATGAGTCGTTGGCCTGGAGACTGTGAGACTGGGCCTTGGAGCGCCCCCTACTGGACACCCTGAGACAGTTACGTACTGACAGACAGAGAGAGAATGAGGATCAGGAACAGTCTAACACTCCAGTGACACTCAGTGACACTCAGTAATAGTCTGTAACACTCTGTAACAGTCAGTAATAGTCAGTAACACCCGGCAACACCCGGCAACACCCGGCAACACCCGGCAACACCCGCAACACCCGGCAACACCCAGTAACACTCAGTAACACTAGGTAAAACACAGCAACAGTCTCAGACTCAGTAACAGTCAGCAACAGTCAGCAACAGTCACAGTCAGCAACACTCAGCAACACTCAGCAACACTCAGCAACACTAGATAAAACACAGCAACAGTATGTAACACCCAGTAACACCCAGTAACACCCAGTAACACCCTGTAAAACCCAGTAACAGTCTGTAACACCCAGTAACAGTCTGTAACAGTCTGTAACACCCAGTAACACCCAGTAACACCCAGTAACACCCAGTAACACCCTGTAAAACCCAGTAACAGTCTGTAACACCCAGTAACAGTCTGTAACACTCAGTAACACCCAGTAACAGTCCGTAACACCCAGTAACAGTCTGTAACACCCAGTAACACCCAGTAACACTCAGTAACACCCAGTAACACTCAGTAACACTCAGTAACACTCAGTAACACTCAGTAACACCCAGTAACACTCAGTAACACCCAGTAACACTCAGTAACACTCAGTAATAGTCTGTAACAGTCTGTAACAGTCAGCAACACCCAGTAACAGTCCGTAACACCCAGTAACAGTCTGTAACACCCAGTAACACCCAGTAACACCCAGTAACACCCAGTAACACTCAGTAACACTCAGTAACACTCAGTAATAGTCTGTAACAGTCTGTAACACTCCATACCTTTGTCGTTGCCGCTGGTGAAGGCCCCCCTGAAGGCCCCTCCACCGCCACCCTCCCCGTCAGGTAGGTCTTCTAGGTGGAGTGTGGCGGTGGGGAGGGGCTGGCGGTACACCTGAAAGACCACGCCCCCTTCTTTGTCCTCCACCGAGCGGGTCAGAACCAGACACAGCTCAAACAGGAACACATGGAGCTTCTACAGGAGGAGGGCGGATATACAATCAGAAAGTATTCAGACCCCTGGACTTTTACACAATTTGTTACATTACAGCCTTATTAGCGGTCAGAGATGCAGATGATGCATGCGCGTCCAGCGGTCAGATGATGCAGGCGTCCAGCGGTCCAGCGGTCAGATGATGATGTCCAGCGGTCAGATGATCCAGCGGTCAGATGATGCCAGGCAGTCCAGCGGTCAGATGATGCCAAGGCAGTCCAGCGGTCAGATGATGCTGGCGTCCAGCGGTCAGATGATGCAGGCAGTCCAGCGGTCAGATGATGCAGGCAGTCCAGCGGTCAGATGATGCAGCGCGTCCAGCGGTCAGATGATGCAGATCCAGCGGATGATGCAGGCAGTCCAGCGGTCAGATGATGGTCCAGCGGTCAGATGATGCAGGTCCAGCGGCAGATGATGGCAGTCCAGCGGTCAGATGATGGCAGGCAGTCCAGCATCCAGCGGTCAGATGATGCCAGGCAGTCCAGCGGGTCAGAGTCCAGCGGTCAGATGCTGGCAGGCAGTCCAGCGGTCAGATGATGCATGGCAGTCCAGCGGTCAGATGATGCGGTCAGATGATGCAGGCAGTCCAGCGGTCAGATGATGATGCGGCGTCCAGCGGTCAGATGATGATGATGCCCAGTCCAGCGGTCAGATGATGCATCCAGCGGAGATGAAGGCATCCAGCGGTCAGATGATGAGCGGCCAGTCCAGCGGTCAGATGATGCAGGCAGTCCAGCGGTCAGATGATGCAATCCAGCGTCCAGCCAGGTCAGTCAGATGCCAGGCAGTCCAGCGGTCAGATGGTGCAGCGTCCAGCGGTCAGATGATGCCAGATCCAGCGATCAGATGATGCCAGCGCGTCCAGCGGTCAGATGATGCCAGGCAGTCCAGCGGTCAGATGATGCAGGCAGTCCAGCGGTCAGATGATGGGCAGGCAGTCCAGCGGTCAGATGATGCAGGGTCCAGCGGTCAGATGATGCAGGCGTCCAGCGGTCAGAGATGATGCAGGCAGTCCAGCGGTCAGATGATGCCAGCAGGCAGTCCAGCGGTCAGATGATGAGGCAGGCAGTCCAGCGGTCAGATGATGAGGCAGTCCAGCGGTCAGAGATGAGGCAGGCAGTCCAGCGGTCAGATGCAGATCATGGCAGTCCAGCGGTCAGAGATGATGCCAGGCAGTCCAGCGGTCAGAGAGCGGTCAGATGATGATTCCAGCGGTCCAGCGGTCAGATGATGGCAGGCGTCCAGCGGTCAGATGATCCAGCGGTCAGATGATGCAGGCAGTCCAGCGGTCAGATGATGCAGGCAGTCCAGCGGTCAGATGATGTCCAGCGGTCAGATGATGCCAGGCAGTCCAGCGGTCAGATGATGCAGGCAGTCCAGCGGTCAGATGATGGCAGGCATCCAGCGGTCAGATGATGCAGTCCAGCGGTCAGATGATGCCAGGGTCCAGCGGTCAGATGATGCAGGCAGTCCAGCGGTCAGATGATGCCAGCGGCATGGTCCAGCGGTCAGATGATGCCAGGCAGTCCAGCGGTCAGATCCAGATGGCAGTCCAGCGGTCAGATGATGAGGCAGTCCAGCGGTCAGATGATGAGGCAGTCCAGCGGTCAGATGATGATCCAGCGGCAGATGATGGCAGTCCAGCGGTCAGATGATGCAGGCAGTCCAGCGGTCAGATGATGCAGGCAGTCCAGCGGTCAGATGATGCCAGGCAGTCCAGCGGCAGGCAGATGATGCAGGCAGTCCAGCGGTCAGATGATGCAGTCCAGCGGCAGATGAGTCCAGCGGTCAGATGATGCAGGCATCCAGGTCAGAGATCCATCCAGCGGTCAGATGATGCTAAACCAGCGGCAGGCAGTCCAGCGGTCAGATGATGCCAGGCAGTCCAGCGGTCAGATGATGCAGCGGGCAGTCCAGCGGTCAGATGTCCAGCGGCAGGCAGTCCAGCGGTCAGATGATGATGGCAGTCCAGCGGTCAGATGATGCCAGGCAGTCCAGCGGTCAGATGATGCAGGCAGTCCAGCGGTCAGATGATGCAGAGTCCAGCGGTCAGAGATGATGCAGGCAGTCCAGCGGTCAGATGATGCAGGCAGTCCAGCGGTCAGATGATGCCAGGCAGTCCAGCGGTCAGATGATGCCATGGCAGTCCAGCGGTCAGATGATGCAGGCAGTCCAGCGGTCAGATGATGCAGATGATGATGCGCAGTCCAGCGGTCAGATGATGATGCAGGCAGTCCAGCGGTCAGATGATGCCAGTCCAGCGGTCAGATGATGAGGCATCCAGGTCAGATGTCCAGCGGTCAGATGATGATGAGGCAGGTCCAGCGGTCAGATGATGCCAGGCAGTCCAGCGGATCAGATCCAGCGGTCAGATGGCAGCAGTCCAGCGGTCAGATGATGCAGGCAGTCCAGCGGTCAGATGATGGCAGTCCAGCGGTCAGTCCAGCGGTCCAGATGATGCCAGGCAGTCCAGCGGTCAGATGATGCAGGCAGTCCAGCGGTCAGATGAGGCAGGCAGTCCAGCGGTCAGATGATGCAGGCAGTCCAGCGGTCAGATGATGCTCCAGGCAGTCCAGCGGTCAGATGATGATGCAGGCAGTCCAGCGGTCAGATGATGGCAGGCAGTCCAGCGGCCAGATGATGCAGTCCAGCGGTCAGATGAGGCAGTCCAGCGGTCCAGATGGCATGCAGTCCAGCGGTCAGATGATGCCAGCGGTCCAGCGGTCAGATGATGCAGGCAGTCCAGCGGTCAGATGATGCAGGCAGTCCAGCGGTCAGATGATGTCAGCAGTCCAGCGGTCAGATGATGCAGTCCAGCGGTCAGATGATGCAGTCCAGCGGTCAGATGAGGCAGGCAGTCCAGCGGTCAGATGATGCAGTCCAGCGGCATGGCAGTCCAGCGGTCAGATCAGAGCGGAGCAGATGCATGTCCAGCGGTCAGATGCAGATGATGGCAGTCGCGGCAGCGGTCAGTCCAGATGATGCCAGGCAGTCCAGCGGTCAGATGATGAGCGCAGTCCAGCGGTCAGAGATGATGGCAGTCCAGCGGTCAGATGATGCAGGCAGTCCAGCGGTCAGAGATGATGCAGGCAGTCCAGCGGTCAGATGATGCCAGGCAGTCCAGCGGTCAGATGATGAGCGCGTCCAGCGGTCAGAGGCAGTCCAGCGGTCAGATGATGCAGAGGCAGTCCAGCGGTCAGATGATGATGCAGTCCAGCGGTCAGATGATGCAGGCAGTCCAGCGGTCAGATGAGGCAGGCAGTCCAGCGGTCAGATGATGCAGGCAGTCCAGCGGTCAGATGATGGCAGGCAGTCCAGCGGTCAGATGATGCCAGCAGTCCAGCGGCAGAGATGATGGCAGTCCAGCGGTCAGATGATGCAGGCAGTCCAGCGGTCAGATGATGCAGCAGTCCAGCGGTCAGATGATGCTAGGCAGTCCAGCGGTCAGATGATGGCAGTCCAGCGGCATCCAGCGGTCAGATGATGATGATGGCAGTCCAGCGGTCAGATGATGCTGATGCAGGCAGTCCAGCGGTCAGATGATGCAGGCAGTCCAGCGGTCAGATGATGCAGGCATCCAGCGGTCAGATGAGGCAGGCAGTCCAGCGGCAGAGATGCAGGCAGGATCCAGCGGTCCAGGGCAGATGATGCCAGCGGTCCAGATGGCAGTCCAGCGGTCAGATGGCAGGTAAGTCCAGCGGTCAGATGATGCAGGCAGTCCAGCGGTCAGATGATGCCAGCGGTCAGATGAGGCAGTCCAGCGGTCAGATGATGCAGGCAGTCCAGCGGTCAGATGATGCAGGCAGTCCAGCGGTCAGATGATGATGGCAGTCCAGCGGTCAGATGATGCCAGCGGCAGTCCAGCGGTCAGATGATGCAGGTCCAGTCCAGCGGCCAGATGATGCAGGCAGTCCAGCGGTCAGATGATGGCAGGCAGTCCAGCGGTCAGATGATGCAGGCAGATCCAGCGGTCAGATGATGATGATGCAGGTCCAGCGGTCAGATGATGCAGGCAGTCCAGCGGGATGAGATGAGGCAGTCCAGCGGTCCAGCGGTCCAGCGGAGATGATGAGGCAGTCCAGCGGTCAGAGATGATGCAGGCAGTCCAGCGGTCAGATGATGGCAGGCAGTCCAGCGGTCAGATGATGAGGCAGGTCCAGCGGTCAGATGATGGCAGGCAGTCCAGCGGTCAGATGAGGCAGTCCAGCGGTCAGAGATGGCAGGCAGTCCAGCGGTCAGATGATGCAGGCAGTCCAGCGGTCAGATGAGGCATCCAGCGTCAGCAGTCCAGCGGTCAGATGATGGAGTCCAGCGGTCAGATCCAGCGGTCCAGCGGTCAGATGATGCAGGCAGTCCAGCGGTCAGATGAGCAGTCCAGCGGGCAGTCCAGCGGTCAGATGATGGCAGGCAGTCCAGCGGTCAGATGATGCAGGCAGTCCAGCGGTCAGAGATGATGAGGCAGTCCAGCGTCCAGCGGTCAGATGATCCAGCGGCAGCAGCGTCCAGCGGTCAGATGATGGCAGGAGTCCAGCGGTCAGATGATGGCAGCAGTCAGTCCAGCGGTCAGATGATGAGGTCCAGCGGCAGTCCAGCGTCCAGGCCAGATGATGAGGGGCAGTCCAGCGGTCAGATGATGCAGGCAGTCCAGCGGTCAGATGAGGCAGTCCAGCGGTCAGATGATGCAGGCAGTCCAGCGGTCAGATGATGCCAGGCAGTCCAGCGGTCAGATGATGCAGGCAGTCCAGCGGTCAGATGATGCAGGCAGTCCAGCGGTCAGATGATGCAGGCAGTCCAGCGGTCAGAGATGATGGCAGGCAGTCCAGCGGTCAGAGCAGCCCAGGCAGAGGCAGTCCAGCGGTCAGATGACAGATGCAGGCAGTCCAGCGGTCAGAGATGCAGATGCAGGCAGTCCAGCGGTCAGATGATGAGGCAGCGTCCAGCGGTCAGATGATGCAGGCAGTCCAGCGGTCAGATGATGAGATCCAGCGGTGGCAGCGCAGTCCAGCGGTCAGATGATGATGCCATCCAGCGGTCAGAGATGATCCAGTCCAGCGGTGATGGTCCAGCGGATGCAGGCAGTCCAGCGGTCAGATGATGCATGCAGTCCAGCGGTCAGATGATGCAGGCAGTCCAGCGGTCAGATGATGCAGGCAGTCCAGCGGTCAGATGATGAGAGTCCAGCGGCAGATCCAGCAGCGTCAGATGATGATGGCAGTCCAGCGGTCAGATGATGCAGGTCCAGCGGTCAGATGATGCTGGGCAGTCCAGCGGTCAGATGATGATGGCAGGCAGTCCAGCGGTCAGAGATGATCCAGCGGCAGGGAGATGATGCCAATCCAGCGGTCAGATGATGCCAGGCAGTCCAGCGGTCAGATGATGATCCAGCGGTCATGATGATGCAGGCATCCAGCGGTCAGATGATGCAGGCAGTCCAGCGGTCAGATGATGCAGCAGTCCAGCGGTCAGATGATGGCAGTCCAGCGGTCAGATGATGACAGCAGTCCAGCGGTCAGATGATGATGATCCAGCGGCATGATGCAGTCCAGCGGTCAGAGATGATGCAGATGAGGCAGTCCAGCGGTCAGATGATGCCAGGCAGTCCAGCGGTCAGATGATGCTGGCAGTCCAGCGGTCAGATGAGGCAGCAGATGTCCAGCGGTCAGAGATGATGCAGGCAGTCCAGCGGTCAGATGATGCAGGCAGTCCAGCGGTCAGATGATGATGATGGCATGATAGTCCAGCGGTCAGATGAGCGCAGTCCAGCGGGCAGCATGCCAGCGCAGTCCAGCGGTCAGATGATGAGGAGTCCAGCGGTCAGATGATGCCATGCAGTCCAGCGGTCAGAGGAGGTCCAGCGGGCAGATGAGTCCAGCGGTCCAGCGGTCAGATGCAGGCAGTCCAGCGGTCAGATGAGAGGCAGTCCAGCGGTCAGATGATGCCAGGCGTCCAGCGGTCAGATGCAGGCAGTCCAGCGGTCAGATGATGCAGGCAGTCCAGCGGTCAGATGATGGCAGGCAGAGTCCAGTCCAGCGGTCAGATGATGCAGGCAGTCCAGCGGCAGAGAGATGGAGGCAGGCAGTCCAGCGGTCAGATGAGGCAGGCAGGTCCAGCAGCGGTTGAGATGTCCAGCGGGCAGATGTCCAGCGGTCAGAGGAGGCAGGCAGTCCAGCGGTCAGATGATGCAGGCAGTCCAGCGGGTCAGAGATGATCCAGCGGTCAGATGATGCAGGCAGTCCAGCGGTCAGATGATGCAGGCAGTCCAGCGGTCAGATCCAGAGCGGTCCAGCGGCAGATGGCAGGCAGTCCAGCGGTCAGATGATGCAGGCAGCGTCCAGCGGTCAGATGATGCCAGCAGTCCAGCGGTCAGATGATGCGCAGTCCAGCGGCAGAGATCCAGCGGTCAGATGATGCCAGTCCAGCGGTCAGATGATGCCGCGCAGGCAGTCCAGCGGTCAGATGATGCAGGTCCAGCGGTCAGAGATGATGAGGCGTCCAGCGGTCAGATGATGAGGTCCAGTCCAGTGGTCAGATCCAGATGCAGGCAGTCCAGCGGTCAGATGATGGCAGGTCCAGCGGTCAGATGCAGATGATGCCAGCGGCAGAGTCCAGCGGTCAGATGATGAGGCAGGTAGTCCAGCGGTCAGATGATGCAGGTCCAGCGGTCAGATGATGCCAGGCAGTCCAGCGGTCAGATGATGATGCAGGCAGTCCAGCGGTCAGATGATGCAGGCAGTCCAGCGGTCAGATGATGGCAGGTAGTCCAGCGGTCAGATGATGCCAGGCAGTCCAGCGGTCAGATGATGGCAGTCCAGCGGTCAGATGATGGCAGGTCCAGCGGTCAGATGATGGCAGGCAGTCCAGCGGTCAGGTCAGATGATGGCAGGCAGTCCAGCGGTCAGATGATGCAGATGGCGGCAGTCCAGCGGTCAGATGATGCAGGCAGTCCAGCGGTCAGATGATGCTCCAGCGGCAGATGATGCAGGCAGTCCAGCGGTCAGATGATGCCAGGCAGTCCAGCGGTCAGATGATGAGGCAGGCAGTCCAGCGGTCAGATGATGATGCCAGCGGTCCAGTCCAGCGGTCAGATGATGCCAGGCGTCCAGCGGTCAGATGAGTCCAGCGGTCAGATGATGCAGGCATCCAGCGGTCAGATGATGCCAGAGGCGCAGTCCAGCGGTCAGATGATGATGAGGCAGTCCAGCGGTCAGAGATGATGCCAGCAGTCCAGCGGTCAGATGATGATGAGGCAGTCCAGCGGTCAGATGATGCTGAAGGCAGTCCAGCGGTCAGATGATGCAGGCAGTCCAGCGGTCAGATGATGCCAGGCAGCATCCAGCGGTCAGATGATGCCAGTCCAGCGGTCAGATGATGCAGCGGTCCAGCGGTCAGATGATGCATCCAGCGGTCCAGCGGTCCAGGTCAGAGTCCAGCGGTCAGATGATGCCATTAGAGGATCCAGCGTCCAGCGGTCAGATGATGATGGCAGGCATCCAGCGGTCAGATGATGCAGGCATCCAGCGGTCAGATGGGGCAGTCCAGCGGCAGATGATGCAGGCAGTCCAGCGGTCAGAGATGATGGCAGGCAGTCCAGCGGTCAGATGATGCCAGCGGTCAGAGTCCAGCGGTCCAGCGGTGATGCCATGGCAGTCCAGCGGTCAGATGATGATGATGCAGGCATCCAGCGGTCAGAGATGATGCAGGCAGTCCAGCGGTCAGAGATGGCAGGTCCAGCGGTCAGATGATGCAGGCAGTCCAGCGGTCAGAGATGATGCAGGTAGTCCAGCGGTCAGATGATGCAGGCAGTCCAGCGGTCAGATGATGCAGGCAGTCCAGCGGTCAGAGAGCAGTCCATCAGATGCAGGCAGATCCAGCGGTCAGATGATCCAGCAGAGATGATGAGGGCAGCATCCAGCGGTCAGATGATGAGGCAGATGATGAGATGGCAGGTCCAGCGGTCAGATGAGGATCCAGCGGTCAGATGATGCCAGCGGTCAGATGAGGCAGTCCAGCGGTCAGATGATGCAGGCAGTCCAGCGGTCAGATGATGCAGGCAGTCCAGCGGTCAGATGATGCCATGCGTCCAGCGGTCAGATGATCCAGCGGCCAGATGATGCAGGCAGTCCAGCGGTCAGATGATGATGCGTCCAGCGGTCAGATCCAGCGGTCAGATGATGATGGCAGTCCAGCGGTCAGATGATGCAGCAGTCCAGCGGTCAGATGATGAGTCCAGCGGTCAGATGATGCAGGCAGTCCAGCGGTCAGATGATGCAGGCAGTCCAGCGGTCAGATGATGTCCAGCGGTCAGATGATGCCAGGCAGTCCAGCGGTCAGATGATGCTAGCATCCAGCGGTCAGATGATGAGGAGTCCAGCGGTCAGATGATGCAGGTAGTCCAGCGGTCAGATGATGTCCAGCGGCAGATCCAGCGGTCAGATGATGCCAGGTCCAGCGGTCAGATGATGAGGCAGGTCCAGCGGTCAGATGATGCCAGGCAGTCCAGCGGTCAGATGATGCAGGCATCCAGCGGTCAGATCCAGATGATCAGCGCAGTCCAGCGGTCAGATGATGATGCAGGCAGTCCAGCGGTCAGATGATGCATGGCAGTCCAGCGGTCAGATGATGCAGGCAGTCCAGCGGTCAGATGATGCATGGCAGTCCAGCGGTCAGATGATGCAGGCAGTCCAGCGGCGGATCAGATGATGCAGCGGATGATCCAGCGGTCAGATGATGCCAGGCAGTCCAGCGGTCAGATGATGTCCAGCGGGTCAGATGAGCCAGCGGTCCAGCGGATGATGCCAGGCAGTCCAGCGGTCAGATGATGCCAGGCAGCATCCAGCGGTCAGATGATGCAGGCATCCAGGCAGATCCAGCGGTCAGATGATGCAGGCAGTCCAGCGGTCAGATGCAGGCAGGCAGTCCAGCGGTCAGATGAGGCAGGTCCAGCCAGATGATGCATCCAGCGGTCCAGCGGTCAGAGGAGGCAGGAGTCCAGTGGTTAGAGGAGGCAGGCAGCCCAGTGGTTAGAGGAGAGGCAGGCAGCCCAGTGGTTAGAGGAGGCAGGTATCCAGTGGTTAGAGGAGGCAGGCAGCCAGTGGTTAGAAGGAGGCAGGCATCCAGTGGCCAGATGATGCAGGTAGCCCAGTGGTCAGATGATGCAGAGTCCAGCGGGGTCCAGCGGCCTAGTGATGCCAGTGGTCCAGGAGGCAGGTAGCCCCAGTGGTTAGAGGAGGAGGCAGGTAGCCAGTGGTTAGAGGAGGCAGGTAGCCTCCAGTGGTTAGAGGAGGCAGGTAGCCCAGTGGTTAGAGGAGGCAGGCAGTCCAGTGGTTAGAGGAGGCAGGTATCCAGTGGTTAGAGGAGACAGGCAGGAGCCAGTGGCAGAGGAGGAGGCAGGTAGCCAGTGGTCAGAGGAGGCAGGTAGCCAGTGGTCAGGGAGGCAGGTATCCAGTGGTTCAGATGAGGCAGGTAGCCCAGTGGCAGAGGAGGCAGGTAGTCCAGTGGTTCAGATGCAGGTAGCCAGTGGTCAGATGAGCTGGCAGGTAGCCAGTGGTTAGAGGAGGCAGGTAGCCAGCGGTTAGAGGAGGCAGGTAGCCAGTGGTTAGAGGAGGCAGGCAGGCAGTCCAGTGGTTAGAGGAGGCAGGTAGCCCAGCGGTTAGAGGAGGCAGGTAGCCAGTGGTTAGATGAGGAGGCAGGTATCCAGTGGGCAGATGAGGAGGCAGGGCAGCCAGTGGTCAGAGGTCCAGCAGGCAGCCCAGTGGTTAGAGGAAGCAGGTCCAGCCTAGTGGTTAGAGGTCCAGGCAGGTATCCTAGTGGTTAGAGGATGGCAGGTAGCCTGAGTGGTTAGAGGAGGCAGGTCCAGCCTCAGTGGTTAGCGGGAGACAGGCATCCAGCGGTTAGATGGAGGAGGTAGTAGTCCAGTGGTTAGAGGAGGCAGGTAGCCTAGTGGTTAGAGGATCCAGTGGTCAGAGGAGGCAGGTAGCCCAGTGGTTCAGAGGAGCAGGTAGCCAGTGGTTAGAGGACCCAGGTAGCCTCCAGTGGTTAGAGGAGGCAGGTAGCCCAGTGGTTAGAGGAGGCAGGTCAGTCCAGTGGTTGATAGAGGCAGTCCAGGCAGAGCCCCTGCGGGAGAGAAGGCAGGTCCAAGCCAGTGGTTAGGAGGAGGCAGGTAGTCCAGTGGTTAGAGGAGGCAGGTCCAGCCAGTGGTTAGAGGAGGCAGGTGATCCTAGTGGTCCAGAGGGACAGGTAGCCAGTGGTTAGAGGAGGCAGGTACGAGCCAGTGGCCAGAGGAGGCAGGTAGCCCAGTGGTTAGATGAGGCAGGTATCCAGTGGTTAGAGGAGGCAGGTAGAGCCAGTGGTTAGAGGAGGCAGGTTCCAGCGGCCAGAGGAGGCATCCAGCCCAGTGGTTAGAGGAGGCAGGTAGATCCAGTGGTTAGAGAGGAGACAGGTAGCCAGTGGTTAGAGGAGGCAGGTGTCCAGCCTAGTGGTTAGAGGAGGCAGCCCAGCCCAGTGGTTAGAGGAGGCAGGCAGCCTAGTGGTTCAGAGGAGGCAGGCATCCAGTGGTTAGAGGAGGCAGCCAGCCTAGTGGTTAGAGGAGGCAGGTAGCAGCCTAGTGGTTAGAGGAGGCAGGCAGCCTAGTGGTTAGAGGAGGCAGTCCAGCCTAGTGGTTAGAGGAGGCAGGCAGCCCCAGTGCCAGATGAGGCAGGTATCCCAGTGGTTAGAGGAGAGCGGCAGGAGAGCCCAGTGGTTAGAGGAAGCAGGTCCAGTGGTTAGAGGAGGCAGGTAGCCAGTGGTTAGAGGAGGCAGGCATCCCAGTGGTTAGAGGAGACAGGTAGCCCAGCGGTCAGAGGAGGCAGGTAGTCCAGCGGGCAGATGAGGAGGCCTAGTGGAGAGGATCCAGCGGTCAGAGCAGGCATCATAGTGGTTAGGGAGGAGGCAGGTAGCCTCCAGTGGTCAGATGATGATGGCGCATCCAGCGGGTAGCCCAGCGGTTAGATGATGAGCAGGTACCAGTGGTTAGAGATGTAGCCCAGCGGTCAGAGGAGGAGGCAGGTAGCCCAGTGGTTATTCCAGCGGTCAGATGATGCAGCGCGTTCCAGCGGTCAGATGATGCAGGCAGCATCCAGCGGTCAGAGTGATGCAGGCGTTCAGCCCAGCGGTCAGATGAGGCAGGCAGCCCAGCGGTCAGATGACACAGGCATCAGCGGCCAGATGATGGCAGGCAGCCCAGCGGCCAGAGGAGGCAGGTATCCTAGTGGTTAGAGGAGACAGGTATCCTAGTGGTTAGAGGAGACAGGTATCCTAGTGGTTAGAGGAGGCAGGTATCCTAGTGGTTAGAGGAGACAGGTAGCCTAGTGGTTAGAGGAGACAGGTAGCCTAGTGGTTAGAGGAGGCAGGTAGCCCAGTGGTTAGAGGAGACAGGTATCCTAGTGGTTAGAGGAGACAGGTATCCTAGTGGTTAGAGGAGGCAGGTAGCCTAGTGGTTAGAGGAGACAGGTAGCCTAGTGGTTAGAGGAGGCAGGTAGCCTAGTGGTTAGAGGAGACAGGTAGCCTAGTGGTTAGAGGAGGCAGGTAGCCTAGTGGTTAGAGGAGACAGGTAGCCTAGTGGTTAGAGGAGACAGGTATCCTAGTGGTTTAGAGCGTTGGACATGTAACCGGAAGCTAGATTGAATCCCGACCTGACAAGGTACAAATCTGTTGTTCTGCCTCTGAAAAGGTTCCTAGGCCGTCATTGAAAATAATAATTAGTTCTCAACTGACTTGCCTAGTTAAATAAAGATAAAATACCAGTTTTAAATATTAGTTTAATACTAATTAAATGAAGGAAGTGTAAATGGTTCAATAATAATGTAAATCTGATATAAACACACTGAAGTCTGAAGGTTGAGGAAGATCATGACGAATGACCTGCTGTGTGTTGTATCGGGTGTCGACCACTCCTCCAATCAGAGGCATGACGATACCGTTCTCCTGGAACGCAATGACAAGCTGCTCTTCTTCCTCCTCTTCATCACCAGGATGAGGGAAGTCTGGAGTCTGCAGGGAGAACTATCACCTCTTCAAACAGCCTGCTCACCAGAGAGACGGGGGAGGGAGAGAGAGAGGGAGGGAGCAGAGAGAGGGAGGGGAGAGGGAGGGGGAGAGAGAGAGGGAGGGAGCAGAGAGAGAGAGGGAGGGAGGAGAGAGGGAGGGAGGAGAGAGGAGGGAGAGAGAGAGAGGGAGGGAGAGAGAGGGAGGGGAGAGAGAGAGGGGGAAGAGAGAGGGGAAGAGAGAGGGAGGGAGAGAGAGAGAGGGAGGGGAGAGAGGGAGGGAGAGAGAGAGAGGAGGGAGAGAGAGGGAGGGGAGAGAGAGAGGGGAGGGAGAGAGAGAGGGAGGGAGGAGAGAGAGGAGGGAGAGAGAGAGAGGAGGGAGGAGAGAGAGGGACAGAGAGAGAGAGGGAGGGAGGAGAGAGAGGGAGGGAGAGAGAGAGAGAGGGAGGGGAGAGAGAGAGGAGGGAGGGAGGAGAGAGAGGGGAGAGAGAGAGGGGGAAGAGAGCGATGTCCTTTCTCAACAGCATTCAGAAAATGTAATTGTTGCTTTAATGTACAGTTTGATTTTGACTGTTTTCTCCCTGCAGTCCTACCTCGTCAGCAGGGGGCAGCAGTGCTGTGCTGGGGTTAGAGCTGGGGTCAAGGTTGGGGGCTCCATGACCGTTGCTGTCACTGTGCTCGGTCCCTGACCCTGACACACTCACTGAGGGAACAGACGCTGGAGAAAACACAGAACCAATCACAGACACACACATTGAACGACAACCAATCACAGACACACACATTGAACGACAACCAATCACAGACACACACATTGAACGACAACCAATCACAGACACACACATTGAATGACAACCAATCACCAACACACCCACATTGAACGACAACCAATCACAGACACACACCTTGAACGGCAACCAATCACAGACACACACCTTGAACGACAACCAATCACAGACACACACCTTGAACGACAACCAATCACCAACACACACCTTGAACGACAACCAATCACCAACACACACCTTGAACGACAACCAATCACCAACACACCCACCTTGAACGACAACCAATCACCAACACACCCACCTTGAACGACAACCAATCACCAACACACACCTTGAACGACAACCAATCACAGACACACCCACCTTGAACGACAACCAATCACCAACACACCCACCTTGAACGACAACCAATCACCAACACACCCACCTTGAACGACAACCAATCACCAACACACCCACCTTGAACGACAACCAATCACCAACACACCCACATTGAACGACAACCAATCACCAACACACCCACCTTGAACGACAACCAATCACAGACACACACCCACTGGGATAATCATAAATAAAAAGCAGTGAATATGAGATATATATATATATATATATACGTATCCAACATCTCATTCCAAAATCATGGTCATTAATATGGAGTTGGTCGCCCCCTTGCTGCTATAACAGCCTCTACTCTTCTGGGAAGGCTTTCCACTAGATGTAGGAACATTGCTGCTATAACAGCCTCCACTCTTCTGGGAAGGCTTTCCACTAGATGTTGGAACATTGCTGCTATAACAACCTCCACTCTTCTGGGAAGGCTTTCCACTAGATGTTGAACATTGCTGCTGTAACAGCCTCCACTCTTCTGGGAAGGCTTTCCACTAGATGTAGGAACATTGCTGCTATAACAGCCTCCACTCTTCTGGGAAGGCTTTCCACTAGATGTTGGAACATTGCTGCTATAACAACCTCCACTCTTCTGGGAAGGCTTTCCACTAGATGTAGGAACATTGCTGCTATAACAGCCTCCACTCTTCTGGGAAGGCTTTCCACTCAGATGTTAGAACATTGCTGCTATAACAGCCTCCACTCTTCTGGGAAGGCTTTCCACTAGATGTTGAACATTGCTGCTATAACAACCTCCACTCTTCTGGGAAGGCTTTCCACTAGATGTAGGAACATTGCTGCTATAACAGCCTCCACTCTTCTGGGAAGGCTTTCCACTAGATGTTGGAACATTGCTGCTATAACAGCCTCCACTCTTCTGGGAAGGCTTTCCACCAGATGTAGGAACATTGCTGCTATAACAGCCCACTCTTCTGGGAAGGCTTTCCACTAGATGTAGGAACATTGCTGCTATAACAGCCTCCACTCTTCTGGGAAGGCTTTCCACTAGATGTTGGAACATTGCTGCTATAACAGCCTCCCACTTCTGGGAAGGCTTTCCACTAGATGTTGGAACATTGCTGCTATAACAGCCTCCACTCTTCTGGGAAGGCTTTCCACTAGATGTTGGAACATTGCTGTGGGGACTTGCTTCCATTCAGCCACAAGAGCATTAGTGAGGTCGAACACTGATGTTTGGCGATTAGGGCCTGGCTCACAGTTGGCATTTCCAATTCATCCCAAAGGTGTTCGATGGGGTTGAGGTCAGGACTCTGTGCAGGCCAGTCAAGTTCTTCCACACTGATCTTGACGAATCATTTCTGTATGGACCTCGCTTTGTGCACAGGGGGCATTGTCATGCTGAAACAGGAAAGGGCCTTCCCCAAACTGTTGCCACAAAGTTGGAAGCACAGAATCTTCTAGAATGTCATTGTATGCTGTAGCGTTAAGATTTCTCTTCACTGGAACTAAGGGGCCTGAACCATGAAAAACAGCCCCAGACCATTATTCCTCCTCCACCAAACTTTGCAGTTAGCACAATGCATTAGGGCAGGTATCGTTTTCCTGGCATCCGCCAAAACCCAGATTCTTCCGTCAGACTGCCAGATGGTGAAGCGTGATTCATCACTCCAGAGAACGTGTTTCCACTGCTCCAGAGTCCAATGGCAGTGAGCTTTACACCACTCCAGCTGACGCTTGGCATTTTGGTGATCTTATGCTTGTGTGTGGCTGCTCAGCCACGGAAACCCATTTCATGAAGCTCCTGACAAACAATTATTGTGTTATTGTGTTGACGTTGCTTCCAGAGGCAGTTTGTAACTCGGTACTGAGGGTTGTAACCGAAGGACAGACGATGTTTACACGTTACGTGTTTCAGCACTCAGCAGATCAGGGGGAAACTCTAGCAGGGTAGAAATTTAACAAACTGACTTGATGCAAAAGAGGCATCCTATGACGGTGCCACGTTGAAAATCCCTGAGCTCTTCAGTAAGACATTCTACTGTCAATGTTTGTCTATGGAGATTAGAGGAAGACTGACCACTGGGAGACAGAGAGGTAGAGTGAGACTGACCACTGTTACCTGGGTCAGCTCCATTCTTGCGAGGTGTTTTCTGGAGACAGACAGACAGACAGACAGACAGACAGACAGACACAGAGAGATAGACAGACAGACACAGAGAGAGAGAGAGAGAGAGAGAGAGAGAGAGAGGTCATATGGATTCATTGTACAGCAGAGGCCCTATCAGTCATATGATTCATTGTAAAGCAGAGGCCCTATCAGTCATATGATTCATTGTAAAGCAGAGGCCCTATCAGTCATATGATTCATTGTACAGCAGAGGCCCTATCAGTCATATGATTCATTGTAAAGCAGAGGCCCTATCAGTCATATGATTCATTGTACAGCAGAGGCCCTATCAGTCATATGATTCATTGTAAAGCAGAGGTCCTATCAGTCATATGATTCATTGTACAGCAGAGGCCCTATCAGTCATATGATTCATTGTAAAGCAGAGGCCCTATCAGTCATATGATTCATTGTAAAGAAGAGGCCCTATCAGTCATATGATTCATTGTAAAGCAGAGGCCCTATCAGTCATATGATTCATTGTAAAGCAGAGGCCCTATCAGTCATATGATTCATTGTAAAGCAGAGGCCCTATCAGTCATAGATTCATTGTACAGCAGAGGTCCTATCAGTCATATGATTCATTGTAAAGCAGAGGCCCTATCAGTCATATCTAAAGCAGAGGCCCTATCAGTCATATGACTCATTGTAAAGCAGAGGCCCTATCAGTCATATGATTCATTGTACAGCAGAGGCCCTATCAGTCATATGATTCATTGTACAGCAGAGGTCCTATCAGTCATATGATTCATTGTAAAGCAGAGGCCCTATCAGTCATATGACTCATTGTAAAGCAGAGGCCCTATCAGTCATATGATTCATTGTAAAGCAGAGGCCCTATCAGTCATATGATTCATTGTAAAGCAGAGGCCCTATCAGTCATATAATTCATTGTAAAGCAGAGGCCCTATCAGTCATATGATTCATTGTAAAGCATAGGTCCTATCAGTCATATGATTCATTGTAAAGCAGAGGCCCTATCAGTCATATGATTCATTGTACAGCAGAGGTCCTATCAGTCATATGATTCATTGTACAGCAGAGGCCCTATCAGTCATATGACTCATTGTAAAGCAGAGGCTTATCAGTCATATGACTCATTGTAAAAAGCAGAGGCCCTATCAGTCATATGATTCATTGTAAAGCAGAGGCCCTATCAGTCATATGACTCATTGTAAAGCAGAGGCCCTATCAGTCATATGATTCATTGTACAGCAGAGGCCCCATCAGTCATATGATTAATTGTACAGCAGAGGTCCTATCAGTCATATGATTCATTGTAAAGCAGAGGTCCTATCAGTCATATGATTCATTGTAAAGCAGAGGCCCTATCAGTCATATGACTCATTGTAAAGCAGAGGCCCTATCAGTCATATGATTCATTGTAAAGCAGAGGCCCTATCAGTCATATGATTCATTGTAAAGCAGAGGCCCTATCAGTCATATGATTCATTGTACAGCAGAGGCCCTATCAGTCATATGATTCATTGTACAGCAGAGGTCCTATCAGTCATATGATTCATTGTAAAGCAGAGGTCCTATCAGTATGATTCATTGTAAAGCAGAGGCCCCATCAGTCATATGATTCATTGTAAAGCAGAGGCCCTATCAGTCATATGATTCATTGTAAAGCAGAGGCCCTATCAGTCATATGATTCATTGTAAAGCAGAGGCCCTATCAGTCATATGATTCATTGTAAAGCAGAGGCCCTATCAGTCATATGATTCATTGTAAAGTAGAGGCCCTATCAGTCATATGATTAATTGTAAAGCAGAGGCCCTATCAGTCATATGATTCATTGTAAAGCAGAGGCCCTATCAGTCATATGATTCATTGTAAAGTAGAGGTCCTATCAGTCATATGATTCATTGTAAAGCAGAGGTCCTATCAGTCATATGATTCATTGTAAAGCAGAGGCCCTATCAGTCATATGATTCATTGTAAAGCAGAGGCCCTATCAGTCATATGATTCATTGTAAAGCAGAGGCCCTATCAGTCATATGATTCATTGTAAAGCAGAGGCCTCATCAGTCATATGATTCATTGTAAAGCAGAGGCCCTATCAGTCATATGATTCATTGTAAAGCAGAGGCCCTATCAGTCATATGATTCATTGTAAAGCAGAGGCCCTATCAGTCATATGATTCATTGTAAAGCAGAGGCCCTATCAGTCATATGATTAATTGTAAAGCAGAGGCCCTATCAGTCATATGATTCATTGTAAAAAAGCAGAGGCCCTATCAGTCATATGATTCATTGTAAAAGTAGAGGCCCTATCAGTCATATGATTAATTGTAAAGCAGAGGCCCTATCAGTCATATGATTCATTGTAAAGCAGAGGCCTATCCAGTCATTTAGTAGTAGTGTTTCCTGTTCTATTTCCAAACCCATCTGTGAGCTGACCTTCTCCACGTGGTCAGAGCGACGGTCCTCTTCATAATGTCCTCCAGACGCTAGGAGATGATAGGAGAGAACATTACACACAGGACACAGGACACAACCTAACTTCTATTTAGAGCACATGGAAGGAGGTATTGTAATATATGAGATAAGAGAACCCTGAGGATAGGAGTGTATTGTAAGATAAGAGATAAGAGAACCCTGAGGATAGGAGTGTATTGTAAGATAAGAGATAAGAGAGAACCCTGAGGATAGGAGTGTGTTGTAAGATAAGAGATAAGAGAACCCTGAGGATAGGAGTGTATTGTAAGATAAGAGATAAGAGAACCCTGAGGATAGGAGTGTATTGTATGATAAGAGATAAGAGAACCCTGAGGATAGGAGTGTATTGTAAGATAAGAGATAAGAGAACCCTGAGGATAGGAGTGTATTGTAAGATAAGAGAACCCTGAGGATAGGGAGTGTATAAGATAAGAGAACCCTGAGGATAGGAGTGTATTGTAAGATAAGAGATAAAGAGAACCCTGAGGATAGGAGTGTATTGTAAGATAAGAGATAAGAGAACCTGAGGATAGGAGTGTATTGTAAGATAAGAGATAAGAGAACCCTGAGGATAGGAGTGTATTGTAAGATAAGAGAACCCTGAGGATAAGAGTGTATTGTAAGATAAGAGATAAGAGAACCCTGAGGATAGAGTGTATTGTAAGATAAGAGAACCCTGAGGATAGGAGTGTATTGTAAGATAAGAGATAAGAGAACCCTGAGGATAGGAGTGTATTGTAAGATAAGAGATAAGAGAACCCTGAGGATAGGAGTGTATTGTAAGATAAGAGATAAGAGAACCCTGAGGATAGAGTGTATTGTAAGATAAGAGATAAGAGAACCCTGAGGATAGGAGTGTATTGTAAGATAAGAGATAAGAGAGAACCCTGAGGATAGGAGTGTATTGTAAGATAAGAGATAAGAGAGAACCCTGAGGATAGGAGTGTATTGTAAGATAAGAGATAAGAGAGAACCCTGAGGATAGGAGTGTATTGTAAGATAAGAGATAAGAGAACCTCTGAGGATAGGAGTGTATTGTAAGATAAGAGATAAGAGAGAACCCTGAGGATAGAGTGTATTGTAAGATAAGAGAACCCTGAGGATAAGAGTGTATTGTAAGATAAGAGATAAGAGAACCCTGAGGATAGGAGTGTATTGTAAGATAAGAGATAAGAGAGAACCCTGAGGATAGGAGTGTATTGTAAGATAAGAGAACCCTGAGGATAGGAGTGTGTTGTAAGATAAGAGATAAGAGAACCCTGAGGATAGGAGTGTATTGTAAGATAAGAGATAAGAGAGAACCCTGAGGATAAGAGTGTATTGTAAGATAAGAGATAAGAGAACCCTGAGGATAGGGAGTGTATTGTAAGATAAGAGATAAGAGAGAACCCTGAGGATAGAGTGTATTGTAAGATAAGAGAACCCTGAGGGATAGGAGTGTGTTGTAAGATAAGAGATAAGAGAACCCTGAGGATAGGAGTGTATTGTAAGATAAGAGATAAGAGAGAACCCTGAGGATAAGAGTGTATTGTAAGATAAGAGATAAGAGAACCCTGAGGATAGGAGTGTATTGTAAGATAAGAGATAAGAGAGAACCCTGAGGATAGGAGTGTATTGTAAGATAAGAGAACCCTGAGGATAGGAGTGTGTTGTAAGATAAGAGATAAGAGAACCCTGAGGATAGGAGTGTATTGTAAGATAAGAGATAAGAGAGAACCCTGAGGATAAGAGTGTATTGTAAGATAAGAGATAAGAGAACCCTGAGGATAGGAGTGTATTGTAAGATAAGAGATAAGAGAGAACCCTGAGGATAGGAGTGTATTGTAAGATAAGAGAGAACCCTGAGGATAGGAGTGTATTGTAAGATAAGAGATAAGAGAACTGAGGATAGGAGTGTGTTGTAAGATAAGAGAACCCTGAGGATAGGAGTGTGTTGTAAGATAAGAGAACCCTGAGGATAGGAGTGTATTGTAAGATAAGAGATAAGAGAGAACCCTGAGGATAGGAGTGTATTGTAAGATAAGAGATAAGAGAACCCTGAGGATAGGAGTGTATTGTAAGATAAGAGATAAGAGAGAACCCTGAGGATAGGAGTGTATTGTAAGATAAGAGAGAACCCTGAGGATAGGAGTGTATTGTAAGATAAGAGAGAACCCTGAGGATAGGAGTGTATTGTAAGATAAGAGATAAGAGAGAACCCTGAGGATAGGAGTGTATTGTAAGATAAGAGAGAACCCTGAGGATAGGAGTGTATTGTAAGATAAGAGAGAACCCTGAGGATAGGAGTGTATTGTAAGATAAGAGAGAACCCTGAGGATAGAGTGTATTGTAAAGATAAGAGAGAACCCTGAGGATAGGAGTGTATTGTAAGATAAGAGATAAGAGAGAACCCTGAGGATAGGAGTGTATTGTAAGATAAGAGATAAGAGAACCCTGAGGATAGGAGTGTGTTGTAAGATAAGAGATAAGAGAACCCTGAGGATAGGAGTGTATTGTAAGATAAGAGAGAACCCTGAGGATAGGAGTGTATTGTAAGATAAGAGATAAGAGAACCCTGAGGATAGGAGTGTATTGTAAGATAAGATAAGAGAACCCTGAGGATAGGAGTGTATTGTAAGATAAGAGATAAGAGAACCCTGAGGATAGGAGTGTATTGTAAGATAAGAGAACCCTGAGGATAGGAGTGTATTGTAAGATAAGAGATAAGAGAGAACCCTGAGGATAGGAGTGTATTGTAAGATAAGAGAACCCTGAGGATAGGAGTGTATTGTAAGATAGGAGATAAGAGAGAACCCTGAGGATAGGAGTGTGTTGTAAGATAAGAGATAAGAGAACCCTGAGGATAGAGTGTGTTGTAAGATAAGAGATAAGAGAGAACCCTGAGGATAGGAGTGTATTGTAAGATAAGAGAACCCTGAGGATAGGAGTGTATTGTAAGATAAGAGATAAGAGAACCCTGGAGGATAGGAGTGTGTTGTAAGATAAGAGATAAGAGAGAACCCTGAGGATAGGAGTGTATTGTAAGATAAGAGAACCCTGAGGATAGGAGTGTATTGTAAGATAAGAGATAAGAGAACCCTGGAGGATAGGGGAGTGTATTGTAAGATAAGAGAACCCTGAGGATAGGAGTGTATTGTAAGATAAGAGAACCCTGAGGATAGGAGTGTATTGTAAGATAAGAGATAAGAGAACCCTGAGGATAGGAGTGTATTGTAAGATAAGAGAACCCTGAGGATAGGAGTGTATTGTAAGATAAGAGATAAGAGAACCCTGAGGATAGGAGTGTATTGTAAGATAAGAGATAAGAGAACCCTGAGGATAGGAGTGTATTGTAAGATAAGAGAACCCCTGAGGATAGGAGTGTGTTACCTTTTTCCTCTCCATTCGTTCAGCCTCCTTTTCAGTGTTTCTCTCCGTCCTCACTCGCTCAGCCTCCTCTTTCTACGACACTCCTCCCTCTCTGAGAACACAGAGAGAGAGAGACAGAGAGAGAGAGACAGAGAGGGGGGAGAGAGGGAGAAGGAGGGTGAGAGAGAGAGAGGTAGAGGGTGGGGAAAAGAGAGAGAGAGGTAGAGGGTGGGGAGAGAGAGAGGCAGAGGGTGGGGAGGGAGAGAGAGAGAGGTAGAGGGTGGGGGGAGAGAGAGAGAGGTAGAGGGTGGGGAGAGAGAGAGAGGTAGAGGGTGGGGAGAGAGAGAGAGAGGTAGAGGGTGGGAGAGAGAGGTAGAGGGTGGGGGTGAGAGAGAGAGGTAGGGTGGGGAGAGAGAGAGAGGGAGAGAGCGGTGGGGGGGAGAGAGAGAGGTAGAGGGTGGGGGAGAGAGGGAGAGAGAGGGGTGGGGATAGAGAGAGGCAGAGGGTGGGAGAGAGAGGGAGGGTGGGGATAGAGAGAGAGGTAGAGGGTGGGGGGAGAGAGGGAGAGAGAGGGTGGGGATAGAGAGAGAGGTAGAGAGTGGGAGAGAGAGGGTGGGGGAGAGAGAGGTAGAGGGTGGGGAGAGAGAGAGAGGTAGAGGGTGGGAGAGAGAGGTAGAGGGTGGAGAGAGAGAGAGGTAGAGGGGGGGAGAGAGAGGTAGAGGGTGAGGGAGAGAGAGAGGTAGAGGGTGGGAGAGAGAGGGTGGGGAGAGAGAGAGGTAGAGGGTGGGAGAGAGAGGGTGGGGAGAGAGAGAGGTAGAGGGTGGGGATAGAGAGAGGCAGAGGGTGGAGAGAGAGAAAGGAGGTAGAGGGTGGGGAGAGAGAGGTAGAGGGTGGGGGAGAGAGAGAGAGGTAGAGGGTGGGAGAGAGAGAGAGGCAGAGGGTGGGGGAGAGAGAGAGAGTAGAGTGGGGAGAGAGAGAGAGGTAGAGTGTGGGGAGAGAGAGAGAGAGGTAGAGGGTGGGGAGAGAGGGAGGTAGAGGGTGGGAGATAGAGAGGGTGGGGAGAGAGAGGTAGAGGGTGGGGATAGAGAGAGAGGTAGAGGGTGGGAGAGAGAGGGTGGGGGAGAGAGAGGTAGAGGGTGGGGATGGAGAGAGAGGTAGAGGGTGGGGGAGAGAGAGAGAGAGGTAGAGGGTGGAGAGAGAGGGTGGGGGGAGAGAGAGGTAGAGGGTGGGGAGAGAGAGAGAGGTAGAGGGTGGAGAGAGAGGGTGGGGTGGGGAGAGAGAGAGGTGGAGAGGGTGGGAGAGAGAGAGAGGTAGAGGGTGGGGATAGAGAGGGTGGGGGGGTGGAGAGGAGAGGGTGGGGGAGAGAGAGAGGTAGAGGGTGGGGGAGAGAGAGAGGCAGAGGTGGGGGGAGAGAGAGAGGTAGAGGGTGGGAGAGAGAGAGAGAGGGGTAGAGGGTGGGGGGAGAGAGAGAGAGAGGCAGAGGGTGGGAGAGAGAGAGGCAGAGGGTGGGAGAGAGAGAGGTAGAGGGTGGGGGAGAGAGAGGTAGAGGGTGGGGAGAGAGAGAGGTAGAGGGTGGGAGAGAGAGAGGTAGAGGGTGGGAGAGAGAGAGGTAGAGGGTGGGAGAGAGAGAGGTAGAGGGTGGGGAGAGAGAGAGGTAGAGGGTGGGGGAGAGAGAGAGGTAGAGGGTGGGGGGAGAGAGCGGGTGGGGAGAGAGAGAGAGGTAGAGGGTGGGGAGAGAGAGAGGTAGAGGGTGGGGATAGAGAGAGAGGTAGAGGGTGGGGAGAGAGAGAGGGAGAGAGAGGTAGAGGGTGGGGGGAGAGAGAGGGAGAGAGTGAGGTAGAGGGTGGGGAGAGAGAGAGAGAGGTAGAGGGTGGGGGGGAGAGAGAGAGAGGTAGAGGGTGGGGGAGAGAGAGAGAGGTAGAGGGTGGGGGGAGAGAGAGAGAGTAGAGGGTGGGGAGAGAGAGAGGTAGAGGGTGGGGGAGAGAGAGAGGTAGAGGGTGGGGGAGAGAGAGGGAGAGAGGGAGGTAGAGGGTGGGGGGACAGAGAGAGGGAGAAAGGGGTAGAGGGTGGAGAGAGAGAGGCAGAGGGTGGAGGAGAGAGAGAGGCAGAGGGTGGGGGAGAGAGAGAGGTAGAGGGTGGGGAGAGAGAGAGAGGTAGAGGGTGGGGGGGAGAGAGAGAGGCAGAGGGTGGGGAGAGAGAGAGAGGTAGAGGGTGGGGGAGAGAGGGTGAGGGGGGAGAGAGAGAGAGGTAGAGGGTGGGGAGAGAGAGGTAGAGGGTGGGGAGAGGGTGGGGAGGGAGAGGCAGAGGGTGGGATAGAGAGAGGCAGAGGTGGGGGAGAGAGGGAGAGAGGCAGAGGGTGGGGGAGAGAGAGGAGAGAGGGGTGGAGAGGGTGGGGAGAGAGAGAGAGGTAGAGGGTGGGGAGAGAGGGAGAGAGGTAGAGGGTGGGGGGAGAGAGAGGGAGAGAGAGGTAGAGGGTGGGGAGAGAGAGAGAGGTAGAGGGTGGGGGGGAGAGAGAGAGGTAGAGGGTGGGGAGAGAGAGGGAGAGAGAGGTAGAGGGTGGGGGGAGAGGGAGAGAGAGAGAGAGGTAGAGGGTGGGGGAGAGAGAGGGAGAGAGAGGTAGAGGGTGGGGAGAGAGGAGAGAGAGGTAGAGGGTGGGGAGAGAGAGGGAGAGAGGTAGAGGGTGGGGGAGAGAGAGGGAGAGAGAGGTGCAGAGGGTAAAATATATATATATATATATATATATATATATATATATATATATATGCAGAGTGTGTATATATATATATATATATATATATATGCGTATATGTATATATATATATATATATACAGAGGTGGAGAGAGATATAGAGAGAGAGGTGCAGAGTGGGTGGTGAGAGAGAGGGTAGAGAGGTAGAGGGTGGGGGAGAGAGAGGGAGAGAGAGGTAGAGGGTGGGGAGAGAGAGAGGGAGAGAGAGGTAGAGGGTGGGGGAGAGAGAGAGAAAAGGGAGGCCACTAAATGTACATGAATTCTCATTCTATAAAAACTATTCCCCACCCTTCATCGACTCGTGTGTTCCCATTTATCTGACCTGTTTCTGCTGTCTCTCCTCCTCCTCTCGTCTCTCGTCTTCCTCCCTCCTTCTCTTCTCCTCCACCTCCCTCTGTTCCTCCTCTCTCTCCCTCTGCTCCCGGGCTTGTCTGCGTTTCTCTGCCAGGATTCGAACTGCCTCCTCTGCGTCTGTGGTGACAGCTGTAGGCCTTTGGGCTGTGGGACTGCCCACACACTCTATAAACACACACACACACACACACACACACACACACACACACACACACACACACACACACACTACGTGTCACACACACACACCTGTCACGTGGCTATATGATTGCTGTGATGTGGACTATTCAACAAAACAGTTTGAAACAAGCAGAATGATTAACTGTCCTCAGGTTGTAGCAGCAATAACACAACACAGTGCTGCTGTGTGGCTAGTTCTGTCT